>NW_009728431.1:0-6697 GCF_000703405.1 Apaloderma vittatum
AGCTCTGTTCAGCGATTTCCCTGTTCATCTCAGTCTCCGCTTGCTGAAGCTAGCAGCTTGGGTTTGCAGGCAGTGTCTGCTGCTAGATGTGATGACTCCCAACACTTGCAATTGCTACCGGGGATTGGGATGCAGAAAGGCTCTTGTTTATACCCGTTCTCGTAGTGACACCGCTGGATCCCGTGTGCCACGCTGGGCGTGCTGGGAAGTAAAAGGGTTGAAAGAAAGTAAAAAAAATCTCACCTCTGGGTGCACCTCTGTGTGACCCACCCTGATCAACAAAGTACTGCACCCCATGTACCTCATATTCAGCGTAAAGCTAAGCGATCACTGGGATTAAGCCTTCAGCAGCTGGTATCCACGGAGGACTCCATCATCCGCTCTTCTCACTTTGAGCCCAGTCCCGAGTTCCCAAATCCAGCTCCTGTGTCCGGTTCCCCTCTGCCGCTGAGCCTGGGGCTTCTCCCGTGCCTGCAGCGTCAGTGGGGATTGCTATCAGCAGCGGGCAGTTGTGTTATATCTGTTTTGCCTGTATTTGATATCTGTATATATTTGATTTGTATATATTTGATATTTGTATGTATTTTGATATCTGTTTTGTAAATATTTGTATACATTTCATTATTTTCTTAGTAGTACTATTATTGTTTTGTTAAAGCTGTTTTAGTTTTCTTTTCCAGTCTGTAAGTTTCTCTGCGTTATTCCCTTTCCCTTCCTCTTTGGGACGGGAAAGCGGTTATTAGAGAGCATCTATCTATCAGTTGTCTAGTGGTCAGCCCAGCCCCAACCCTTGACAATAACAAAAATGGGTAATAAATATTGGTAGCCGTGGTTTATGGGTGATGCATTTGAACACATTTGTCACCAATGTTGTCGGTCACCTTCTTTGATCTTCCTGGTATCAAGTGTCAGGCTGTAGGCTAAATCCGGGCAGTGAGGAGGCACTGCTCACACAGTGGCCCACCAGGGCTGATGGGGGCAGGGGAGGACAGAGGGAGAAAGTGGAAAATGCTCAGCCAGCTCAGAGCTGACCCGCAGACCTCAAAGTCTGGCAGCACAACCTTTCTGAGTCTGCACAGGGCAAGGGCCTGGCTGGGAGGCTGTGGCTGCAGCACTCCCAGGTTCCAGTTGTCTCTCTTCCAGCTAACGTCAACTCTGAGGTAGTCAGGTACATACCCGTTATATTACAGAGATTTAGAGAGGACAGAAGCTAAGCAGAGCCCTCTCAAAAGCAGCCGTGTAAACAAAAGTGTGGTGTGGGCTCACTCCTCTCCCTATATTCTGAGCTACCAAGGACAAAGACATTAGGAACGTATGTAGGATACATGCAGAACAGGTTTCAGTGAGCAAAGACAAGATGTAGGGAAGTGTTAATTCAGCTCAGCTCTGTCTTGCTTGCAGACACTTATCTGTGACGACCCATAGCCAATTGTGAAAAATGACCCAGCCCCAAGTTATTCAAAATGAAACAGGAAACAAAGGACCAAAACCTGGATGGAACCAAAACCCAAATAACAAACATTTTGCCTTGAGTCTCATTTCAACCACTACCTATTCTTGAGATATGTTAATTTGGTTTAATAGATCATTTGTGCACTAGATATCACAAAATTAGCAAACTCAGTAGGGTGCAGCCATGAAAAGATAAGGGGAAATATCATCACATCACCAAATATAAACATTCTAGATAGTCCAGTTTCCACAGTCATACCTGCCCTCCCCCCTCCATCCCATCCTTAAAGGATAAAACCAGTAAGATTTTGGGTAGAATTTGGAGAAGTTTTTCCAACAGTACTGCTGGACTGTAGGAGATTCTTCCCCCCTTATTCAAGACATCAGATGAGAATATTTTCCCTCAGAACTGAGAACCCTTACCTGAGAGAGGGTAAGTGACTAAGAAACACACATGTGATATTTGGCATGCTTTAAGATTGTTATTAAGTCATTAATATCTATTGTGCTTTTAATTTGTACTAGTACTTTTCCAAGAATTACCTACTTTTGTAATAGTGCATCCTATGTATTGATTTTTTAAATTACAACAGTGCATTTCTTCCATTGCATTCATGAAAGCTGCAGTAGTGATGCAGAAGACCTGTGAGTGAAGTTCAGATTAATTGCTAGTTTGAACTTTGCAGTGAAGTCTCCGTCATGGAACAAGACACCGTTACTCATGCTCACAGCCTCCAAGGCGCATATGGTCACCTTCAAGTACTGCCATATATTGCTTGAAGCTCTAAACTGCGACCCCGGCTGCAGTACCCCAGTGGGCTGCAACCACTGCAGCCAAGACAAATATTCTCATTTAGCAGCTTCTGTGGAACATTTGGTCATTTATTCCCTCCTTCTTCCACAAGAAGTGGGAACACAGAATTCTCTTCATACTGCTCAGACCCCAGAAAGCACGCAAACACTCACAAACTATAATGCCCACCTTCTTTCTGTCTCCCCAGGGAGAATATTCTCCCCTATAACCAGTTACCTTTGTGCCCCTTAAAAAGCCCCAAAGACACCTAATCTATAGAGGAGTTTTTGCACTGAGTGGAACAATAAGCTATTAGCTTCCTCACCATCATCAAAGGATAACAAGTCCGTAGCCAGCGGTAAGACACATCAGTACCTCTGGACAAGTGCAATACTTACTCTATCCAGGAGATGGAAGTATGCACATCTGAAATATTTGTGTTACAGCAAAAGTGATAATAACAGTCAAATTATAATCTAGTATTCTAGAAGTAGAAAGTGCAAAAACAGTTTCCCAGCACAGTCACAAGAAAACAAAGCTGTGCTAAGGCAACAGTTACATGTGTGTAGAGGGGAGGTTTGCACTGGCACTGAACTCTGTGATGAAAAGTTGGTAGAGCACAGCAAGTGCACATACTTGTGTGTCATAGTGGAAGTGTGTGATCCTGTTTGAAAGTCCACTGTGCTGCACAGTCTTTTAACGTGGGCTCAGTGTTCGTGCAGAAGCTTTGCACACCGGTGGCACTACTCTGACTGCTCCACCTTTCTGTCCTGATTCCTACAAACAGTAGCTAGTTTCAAAACCTCTGTATTTTCTCTTGGAGTCACGATGTCCATTTAGCATCTTGCAGTTCGAATGCTGGCCTACAGCCATGGGGCGTGGTACTTTGAAGCCAAGGATTGCAATCCTGTGCTAAGAGACCACTTCTAGTTCACTTGAGGGTGGGTGAGCAGGGTGCTAGAACATAAGGAGCTGCCAGGTGCAGTGAAAGAGCCTGCCTGGCTCTGGAGGGCTGAGGTGGTGTCAGAGCAAATGCTGATGGGGTGTTTCACCGTGCAGCCAGCCTCAGCAGAGGAACTTGGTTCTCTCAAGATTTGTTTGCATTATAGATGGTGTAACACGCTGTCCATAAACTTGGATATGGAGAGAGGAAAAGTAATCACAAACTGCTGTCACATGACATTCAAGAATTTGGATTCTCACCAGCCAGCTGATCTGGGCAATGTATGTGGACTCACTGTCTTGCTGCATATATTTAAAAATCTTTTGGTTATAACAACTACACTCTTCTGGTCTCTGTTAAGTTTCTTGAGTCTCTCTGACTGTCCTCTCTCTTCAGTGTGGCAGCCTTCTTCCTGTAACAAGGGTGTAATTGTTCAGTCTGTCTCAGCCATTTTCCTCCTGCTCTTTTTCTCTCTCTGTTTCTCTCTTATCTCTTGCTGTAGTAACCTTTACCTTCATCCTGTGCTCACCTTGGCAACCACAACTCACCTTTTCTTCAAATTGTGCGACACCAGTGATAGCTTAAGTGCCATGTTGTAAACCTTGGAGTAGTGTGGACAGCAGGACGGTACAGTGAGGCAGCCAGCTAGGCAGACAAAAGAGTGAGGTATTGCAGACTGCCAAGAGAGCTCTATGACACTGCTAAACTCTGAAGAATCAGTTCTAAATTTCACTTCTAAACAATCCTTGCAAAACTTACTTCCCTCTGACAGCTGTGTCTAGAAATACAAAACATAGACATGTGCTATGATTAGATTCTTAGTGTCACAAGACAGAATTATCTCATTTTCATTCCAAAACAGACATGATTTCTTAGTCCTGTGGAATGTCGAATTGGAAACCTTCTTGCAAGTAACACCGGTGCACATTTCACCCTAGCTTCCTACACAATTATTTTATTTATTTCCTGGTCACATATTCCAGAAAAAAAGGTTCTCCATCATAAGGATTTTAGTAGAGAGCAAGATGCTTTTTGCCCATTTTCTCACCCTTCCACATTAGTCCTGCTCACCAGCCCAAAGGGGGCAGATGTGTATTTCCAAGCCTCTCCAGGTAACAGTTCAGAACAGCCAACCACTTGCTGCTGCTCCGGAGTGCAAGGGATGTCTGTGTTGAGTTTCAAGTGCCTGGAGAAAGTATGGTGAGACCATTCTCGCAAAAGAAATAGTAATATGACGCAAAATAAGCACTGGCTAAGTGATTTCTGGATTGTAAAGCAAAAATATTTCCAAACTATCTACAAATATACAGAACAATAATAAGGGATACATACTCCTACATGTGCTGAGCATTTCACGATGTCGTGGCTGGCCACTAAGGAAGCTGGTTTTAGAGCATTTTTTCTTGATATGTTTCTATCTTGTGGACATAAACAATGGATTTAGACTCTACTTGTAGAATTTATAGAAGGATAGTGTTCCAAGGCTTGAATTCTACATGTGATTTGGGATCCAAAAGGGAAGATTTTTTTTTTAAAGTTGCTACAGATATGACATAAGCAAGAAAGGCTTCTGTGCCTTCTACCACTTGCCAAGACTTGAAAAACTATTGTGACAGGCTGCTACCAAGTCCTGGTTCAAAGCCTGACAAATATTTATAGCTTACAAAGAATCAACAGACATGTTCCATCATCCAGTTTCTTCTGACAATAATGAGTAGTGCATGAGTAAGCTGTATGCACATGTAGGGAGTTCATAGCCCTGTTCCATTACTGGAGCTAGGTCTCACACTGATCACAGTGCATCAGTGCTACTTCCCACCCTTCAGCCTTCTCTGCACGCACTGACTGTGGAAATCTAACTCCACAGGTGTTGCCAGATTACTCACTATTTGCAGGTAATTATTAATGAGAGTCTAGACTGAAAAGAGCAAGTAGACTGAAAACTAATTCACCTCCTGAACATAATTCACTGTCTATATCTAGCCAAATGCAAACTTCATTCTCTCTCCATGATTTTAATCTCTCTCTACAAGTTTCTCTTATTTGCTCTATTTGTGTGTCGTTCTTTGCATATATCACCTTTTTCTTTACCTTTTGCAAAGTCAGGATGACTTGCAAGCGCTCTTCCTCTTTTTTGGTGGGCTAAGGCTGTTCGAGCGGCAGTATCTGTAAAAAGGATTTAGATTTCTGTGTTTTTATGGAAGCAGACAGGAAAATATCAAGATAGTTACTAGAGATTTTTCAACTTCACAGCCACAATATATGCCACACATAATATATTGTCAAAATAGGCTTCATCAAAGGAATGTGTGGCTGATGTTCTTTGTGGCTGCTAAAGTTTTTAAGTTTCCTAATCTTATGATAAGGATGTAATTCTGCTTTTTCCTGTCACATGGAGGGTGGGATTGTAAAGTTAGGCACATGGCAACATTTGCTCTGAAATGCCTTATTTTGCATTTTAATAATATAACTCATGACTAGATGGGATAGTGATGGCCTAGTTAAAATAGTGCTTTTAAGAAGTAATTGCTGTTTGATTTTTTCTCTTCAAGCAATTGCTGGTCTGTCTTTTATTGAATTTTGAACAGGTTCCTAACTCTTGCTGCATCTTCTTCCTCACTTTCCTCCTGTCCCAACAGAAACTTGTGCCCAATGCATTGATTATATCACCTCTTCCTTGTTTCCAGCCTGCATTTACTCCTGGCCAGTTTATATCTATTAATTCTCATGACAACTTTGTTGTCCCGATCTTCTGTTACTGTTTTATGGTTCCTGTAACTTGCTCGAGGCTGTGTAGATGATCAATGATCTTTCTTGGTCCACCAGTCCTAACAAGGCATCCTGAATCTCCCTTTGGTATGGAAGGCAGAGACATTACAGCTCTTTTTTAGAAAATAGATGAATGCTTGTGTTTACAAGGCAAATTAGTGGTCCTACAGTAACTGCCAGTCAACCTTGAGGAATCTTAGAGAGGGAAGCTGGTCCAAAGGGGTTAGATTTTCATGGAATGCAGTCAGGTTAGTCTGCCCATCCGTGCAAGGAAGACTCTATCTGCTCTTCTGCCGTTGATCCCCATCCTGAGTTCCCAAATCCAGCTCCTGTGTCCGGTTCCCCTCTGCTGCTGAGCCTGGGGCTTCGCCGATGCTGCCTGCTCTGCAGCATCACTGGGGCTCGCTGTCGGTGGGCAGCTGGGTTCGATATTTGGTTTGTATATATTTGCATATAGTTCATGACTTTCGTTATTTTCTTCTCAGTACTACTATTGTTTTATTAAAGCTTTTTAGTTTTCTTTTCCCCAGCTCCCCCTGGTCCCTAGCAGTCACAATAGTGTAACATTCATAAACTCTTTGAGCTCCTGTTTTATTACGCTTGAGATTTACGCTTCCATTGCGAGACTTTTCGGTAATGTGCATTGTTCTGCTTGTCGGAAACGCCCTTCTAAGAGCCACTGGGCAAACACCCACTCATTTTCGCGACAGCTTTCTCCGCTACCTCCTCGTTCTGCTTCC
>NW_009728432.1:0-602 GCF_000703405.1 Apaloderma vittatum
GCTGTCTCCCGTCCCAGGGGGCTGACACGGATGGTTTGTTCTTGTTTCAGAGGCCGCGTGTCCGGAGCCTGCATGAATCCTGCCAGAGCCTTCGGGCCAGCTGTGGTAGCCAACTACTGGGACTATCACTGGGTTTACTGGGTAGGGCCCATCATCGGTGCCCTCCTCGTCGGCGTGCTGGTGAGGTACGTGGTGGGGAGCGGAGGTGACCCTTCCCCACCCTGCCACCTCCCCAGGGCTCTGCCCAGCTGCTCCCTGGGTCAAGGCAGATGCTTTTTCCAGAGAGATGTCCGAGGGTTGGAGGCTCCTTCCCCTTCCCATCATGACAGGGTGATAGCAAAGATCCAACCTGTGTCCGAACCCACGTGTTTGCTCTGTGTCTTCTTGCGGGGCAAATCCAGGCTCAGGCTGGTGCTGGGCTGGTGCTGACACTGGATTTCTGATGCGTGCTTGCAATGGCAAAAACACTGACCCTGAGCATCTCTCTCTTTGACCTCCCCAAAGGCTCCTGATCGGTGACCGGACCACCCGCCTGATCCTGAAGTGACACCAGGCGCAGGGACACGAGGGCGCTGTCGTCACTGACCTGCTGCGGGCGGCTG
>NW_009728432.1:712-1146 GCF_000703405.1 Apaloderma vittatum
CCCTGCGCTCGGGAGCTGGTTCACTTGCTGCTCCCAGATACCCCGTGAGCTCCAAATTCACGACAGTATTAATCCTGAGCCCCAGTGCAGTGAGCTCCTCTGCCCTGGCACACCCCCCCGGCTGCTCCCAGCCCTGGACGTGGCTCCGAGTGCTGCCCCACACCAGCTCCTGCGTTTGTCTCCCACTTGAGCATCTCTGCTCTCTCCACCAACTCTCTCGGCAGCGCTCAGCCCGTGGGGAGCCCGTGCTCCAGCATGGCAAGATGCTCCCCCATTGCAGCCCCCTCCCCAGCGTGTGCTGTGGGTTGGTTCCTGTCCCTCCTGCAGGTCCAGGATGATGCTAAGGGTCTCTTGCCCATGGCCTGTCCCATGGAGGATAAGGGGTTTGGTGGCAGCCAAATTCCTGGCCTCTCTTGACATCAGGAGGGCTGAGG
>NW_009728432.1:1351-1658 GCF_000703405.1 Apaloderma vittatum
TCCCCACCGCTCAGAGGGCTTGTTGGGGGGCAAAGCGACACACGAGTGTCACCGCGAGTGCTCCCACTCCCAGCAGCAAACCCCTCATGTTCCCTGGCTTTAGCCATTCCTAATTTTGCAAACTTTTAACTCAGGCAATATTTGTGGCTTCTCCAGGCCACAGGAGCGTGGCTCTGAGGTGGTCATGGCGCAAGGGGCTGCCCTGGCAGGGCAGACTGGAGCAGGGAGGGGCAGAGTGGAGCAGGGAAGGGGCAGAGTGGAGCAGGGAAGGGGCAGACTGGAGCAGGGAAGGGGGAGGGCGGAGCAG
>NW_009728432.1:1907-2465 GCF_000703405.1 Apaloderma vittatum
AACTTGCTTTCTATTTTCCCAGCCCAGGAAGTGACCCACACATGCACGCACAGGCGCACAGAGACATCTGCATTTTTAGAAAAGGAAAAGGTTGTAGAGACAGCGAAGTGAGAGAAAGCCATGACTTAGAGCATCCCTGACCTGGGGTGTCCATGTTTGCCTGCATCTCTTCACACGGGAGCCTCTCCTGGTGCTGGGTGGGGGGATGCGCACCCCAGGGTGGGCAGCGTGGGCCCCAGGTGAGCTGGGCACGGGCAGCTGCTCCTTCAGGAAGGAAAATAAAAAACAAATAGCAGGAAGATGTCGCTATGATGGTTGTCATGGCAACACCTCAAAAAATGCCAAACCAAACCAGGAGCAAAGACGCTGCTTCTTCCTCAGAGAGACCCGGGGGCAGGCATGGGAGTGGGTGCTGGGGGGAGCTGTGAGGAGCTACCCTGGAGTCCCCAAACTGCCTCAGCCTCTACTGGGGGTGCAGACCTCTGTGGGAGCAGGGCTGTGGGGCGATGGGAGCCCACCTTCCCCTTTTGAGAGGAAGCGCAGCCCTGCGACGCCGCA
>NW_009728432.1:2520-3639 GCF_000703405.1 Apaloderma vittatum
AGGAAACACGCTTCTGGCTGCAGCTGCCTCTGCACCCCGGCTTCCTCCTGCATAGCCCTCCCTCCAGCACCCCAGCTCCCTCCTGCACCTCAGTTCCATCCTGCACCCCAGCTCCATCCTACACCCTGGCTCCGTGCTACATCCTGGCTCCATCCTTCATCCCAGCTCCATCCTTCATCCCAGCTCCCTCCTGCTCCCCAGCCCCAGAGCCCTTTGCCCGGTGGGTGCAAGCGATGAGGACTCGGGGCTGTGGTCCCACCAGGGTGGGGATGTTGCCGTAGCTCATGATCCCCGGGCACAGGCGAGGGGGGCAGGAGGTGGGGGATGGCCCATGCATGGCCGCGTGTATTTCCCCGTTTTGCTGTTGATCTTTTCAGCACATTCATTTTTAATTCGTCAGGGTGACTTTTAATAAAGCATCTGTAATGCTACGTTGTTTTTCCCTGAGTATTATTAAAGAGCTTAATTTATGCTAATTAAATACCAATTAACTTCCAAGCACTTAGTGTGCTTTAAGGGCATAAAATACATCTCATTCCCATTCAATTAAATTAGCACCAGGCCTGGCCATGGGTCTGCACCGTGTTGTTGTCGGCACGTGGACATTGCCTGGTGCTTTCCAGGTTCTTCGTACCCGTTGGGATGGAGACGTTGCTGGGAGCGGGGCAGGCGGGGGGGCCCGATGCTGCAGGCACCTGTACCCAACGGGGAGGTCATTGCTGAGGTCTGAGGCTGGCGAGGACACCCCCACGCGGTGAAAAGCTCGAGGGGAGCCCAGGGCATCGCCTGGTCTGCAGATGTTGTGCATGTGCTCACCCGGGTGCTGTCGGCTTTTGCTGGTGCCGGTGCTTTGGAAAGGCAGGGAAAACAATCTGGGTGTGCTCTGGGAACAGCATCAGAAGGATGTTTGTCTGTCCCTGTGTCTGCCTGAACCCCTCCTGGCCTCACCCTGCAGCTCTTTCACGCTGGATAAATACCCTGGTTAAACATTGACTGAGGGAAGAGCGCTGTGCTGCAGCGGCCGGTTGGGCTCACTGGTGCCAGCTCTCCCGCAGGAACGGCCCCCACCCGCGGGGAACATCCCTGTGCCTGTCCCTGCCTGGAGGGTCCTGATGAAGC
>NW_009728432.1:3848-5132 GCF_000703405.1 Apaloderma vittatum
GGTGGGGATACGATGCCAGGCTGGAAATAGCCGATGGGCAGCGTGTGAGCACGTGGGTTAGTGAGTTGGTAAATTCGGTGAAGTGTCGCTCTGACTGCCCAGCTCTCTGCGGGACTGGAGGTGATTTCTCCTTTCTGCTGCATGCAAGGGGCTGGCAGGCGAGGGACGAGCGAGCTGGGAGGCCGCTCTGCTCTGCCGGGCTGATCCCAAACACAGACACTGCTGGGCTGAGTTCCCTTTCGCAGGAGACCCAGCTCCACCACTGCACTGGTGCCCCAACACCCTGAGCTCACCTCGGGGAGAGGGACGGTTCGGACAGTAGGAAATAACAGGCTGGAGGAGCAAGAACTCTGTGCATTAGCAATAACCAAACAGTGCTCGTGACAAAAAGAAATCACCAGGACCGTGAGCTCCGGAAGGCACCGGGCGGTGCTGGCGCCATGGTGGTTACTCGCTCGGCGGTGGAGCCTCTCTGGGGGAGGTTTCCCTGACCACGCCAGGCTCACAAAAGCCTTTTCATCCGTGGGCAGAGCATCACCTCAGTGTTTCCCTTCGCCTGCCACCCTTTATCCCTCGGTCCGGGAAAGGAGGAGCCTCCAGATATTTTCCTTCCAAACTCTCCTCCCAGAAGGATTAGGGGTGTCTGGCAGCGTGCTCCCCCAAAGCCTCCTCTTAAAATAGCAGCATCCCTGAGCAGAGGCAGCACGTCAAGATTCCAAGAGTGTGGCTGCGGCGGGGAGTGATGGATGAATGCTTTTTGGAACATGCCCCATGAGAGCATCTGGGAATTCTCACTTTGCTCTGCTGGAAAAGGTTTTCTTTGCCAGCCAACAGCTGGAAAATTCACAGCCTGAAAAATAAAAGGCACTTTACTTCTCTCAGCTCATTTTGTGCGCCGGATGGAACCGCAGTGGCTGCGGAAGGTGGACGCAAGCAGCAGCGAGCGGGGACGGCTGGGGGGGATGCTCGGCCCCTCACCAGCACCCACGGTCAAGGCTGGACTCACTCCCATGGCACCAACCTTCTCCTCAGCTCCCCAGCTCCCTCTGGCCTGTGAGAGCAAACCGGGGGTCTCTGGGTCCCAAGGCAGCTCATAATTTGGCTGGCACACCTCTTCCAACCTACCCTGTGCTCACCTCCCATGTTCCTGCTTGAGCCCTCCGAGCACCCTGGGGTGCTGGTGCCATGGGGAGCTCCCACGGCTGTTCGCTGCTAGGTCAGGGCATCCCGGGGACGAGCGCAGCGGCGGCTGCGTGGGCAGCGGCACGGGGGCGCGGGGGACAG
>NW_009728433.1:0-226 GCF_000703405.1 Apaloderma vittatum
AAGACTGTCTTGGAGATTCTCAAGGTCAGGACAGTCTTTAGACCTTCCAGACCATCTGAAGACCCTCAAGCTCATCTCACTCCCACCGGACCAGGTTGCCCCAAGGCCTTGAACCCCCTCCCTTGGAAGTGGGGTCTTCCTTGGTGGCTTCGTGGTCAACCTGGTGGCCACCAGGACCTCCGAGCTGCTCCCTGGGGGGTGCCCAGCCCCGATTGCTGCAGGAGGT
>NW_009728433.1:244-513 GCF_000703405.1 Apaloderma vittatum
TTGCCAAGCTTCCTCCTCTGGACCCCGCTTCTCCAGCCCAGCGAGGTCCTGGCTGGGCGGTGGCACCACCCTTGGGGCGCATCAGCTGACCCTCCTGGTTTTTTGAGCCACCCACGGAGAGTGAGTCACCCTGGGCTTGTGGGGAAGTCCTCGGGCCACCCGAATTGGTGGGTGGAGCCTCCAGCTTTGGAGATCGTTGCAAGCGAGGCCACGGTTCTCCACAGACCGGCTCTGGGTGGCCCCTGAGGTTCTTGAGATGGTCCCCAGAG
>NW_009728433.1:526-1100 GCF_000703405.1 Apaloderma vittatum
CGTCACGGGGCCACGGGTGACCCGCGAAGGGGCGGTGGACGGGGGGTGGAGGACAATTTGTGGAGAACCCTTCTTGGGTTCTTGATCTGGATGACCACGAGCGACGGAGCTTCTCGCTGATTTTGGGGTCAGATGACGGAAACGACACCTCGACGTGGTGGGGGGTCACCCTTGGGAAGCTTCTCAGCCTGCTCGGGCAGATGTCCTCCCGCCCATGAGGCTCTGCCCTTGGTGGCCTTCATGGCCACATTGGCACAGGTTGGGATGTCTTACCTCGTTTCCTGGAGGTCACCAGAAAGGGACAAACCCTTCCAAGAGGGTCAAGACTTGACTTTGGGGTGGTTGGGCCTTTGGAAATGGGGGGGGTCACCACCGAGACAAAGTGTTTTGTGCTTTGTAGAACTATGGAACGGGTTGGGTTGGGCTGGAAGGGCCCTTGAGGACCATCCAAGTCCAACTCCCACCCCGCCATGGGCAGGGACCACCAGACCTGCTCGTTGCCATCCAGCCTGACCTTGGGCGCGGCCCAGGAGGTGGTTGGCTCATGTCGGGCTCATGTTGATGGCTCCCGTTG
>NW_009728434.1:0-518 GCF_000703405.1 Apaloderma vittatum
TCCCTCGCTTTTAGCCCTCTCCTTCCCTAATTTTATTTTTTTTTTTAAATCCGCACTCCCCCAGCATCCCTTTTCGCTTCGCTTTCCTCCCCCTCCCCGAGTTGGAAGCGAATCGAGCTGAAAGGTAGAAATAAATAAAACCGGGGGATGCCGCCCGCCCGCTCTTTGAATCCAAGCTGATTAACCTTCTTATTTGGAAACTAAGCACATCAAACCGGCCGCGGCAGCTCAGCTCGGGGCGCAAAGAAGCCGCAGTGCTTCTTTTATGCAGCACTATGAGCTGAACGCGCCGCTTCTTCACTCGCTCCTCCGGCTTCACAAAGACCCCAGTCAGGGGTTTGGGCAAAGCACTGAGACTCAAACCCCGTTTTTTGGGGTCCCATCAAGCAAAGGGAGACCTTCAGTCCAGCTTGCCAAGTGCTGCACTTATCGACCGACCTGGTTTGGGGAGACGATGTGGGAAAAGAGGTGGGGGGAAAAAAACTGGTGGGAGACCAGCAATTCCTTGATGGAAGTTG
>NW_009728434.1:609-1358 GCF_000703405.1 Apaloderma vittatum
TGGAAACAGTGTCTGGGGTGCTGCGATAGTGCTGGGGTTAAGGGCGCTCTGGGTGATGCAGAGGTCTGGTTTTTTCGGCGAGGTGTTCCGCTGGAGAAATGGCCGTAAAGCAGACTGAAAAGTAGCGGGAAAAGGAAACTCACTGACTGTTTTAAAAGTGAATAAGGGCAGAGAGGAGAGGAGTATTTCTTACCTCTATTTAGGCAAGATGAGGGAGGAGGAAAAATAAAATAAATAAAAATAAAATAAATAAAAATAAAATAAGAGAAGGTGAAATCTTGCTCTGGATTGTGTCTCTCAGCAGAGCCTCCGCTGAGCTGAATGTGCTGTTATTCAAGGTAACAAAAGCAGGGAGACCCTCCGGAGGTAAAACCACCACAAGTGGAGGCAAGGCCCTGGAGATTTAACTGCGGGGCAAATTTGCAGAGTCTGGCTGAAACCTCTGCCTGCCCATTTTTTCCCTATTCCTCTCGGGACTTGCAGCGCCGGGGCTTGGTGCGCGAGCAGGTGTGAATCCCCCGCTTCTCCCTGATGCCAATGTGGGCTTTAAAAGAGAAGATTCGTCTTCCCATTAATACTCAAGGAGCCTCAACCTCATTAATATTGGCATAAAGTAGGAGCCGTTAATGCAGTATTCCTTGGGCTGGCCAGAATTTAGCCGAGTTGAGCTGACTTTGTCGTCGCAAAAGGGTTTTTTTTCTGCTTCTCAAAATGGAGCAATAAATACTGGTACAACCAGCCTTTCAGCA
>NW_009728434.1:1389-7257 GCF_000703405.1 Apaloderma vittatum
CAGCAGGAGGATAGAGGGAGAATGTATATCTGTAGCACTCACGAGTGATCCCATTACGTTTTTTCTCATTAATTACTTGATTAGATCCTTCAAAACGATGTTTTCTTCCATTCGTTGCTGCTCTCAAGTTTGGAAATAAGCTTGGAGGCACTCCCTGGGTATTGGCATCAGATTTTTCTTCCTTAGGGGCCAAAATACGCATCCTTCTTTGCTGGGTGTTTGGGCTTGGAGCCCCAGCAGTGTTTAATTCTAAGGCTGGTATGTGCTGCAATCATCTGAGCTACTCAGAGCTTTTTTCCCTGCCTAAAACGGGAAGAAGTTGGGTTTGTAAGTAAAACTTTCACTTAAATAAAATAGTAATTGGGATAGAGACCCCATGAGTTTCTCTGCTTAAATCAGATGGGAAATGGGTGGGCGAGCAGGGAGCTGGGATTTTGGAGCGTGTTTTTCAGGTGTCATGAGGAAAAAGGTGACATCATGTGTGGGGCAGAGCAGAATCAAGCCCAAGGTTGCTGAAGTTGTAAAAAAAATCTGTTTGGGGTACACCTGTCTCAGTAGAAATACTGGCTTCCAGGTTCAAACCATGCCAAGCCCTTGATTCTGCAGAGAATGCCCCTAATTTCCCCTGCTGTAAATCAAAATAAAATCAGCCTCAGATGAGGCACAGCCAGGGTGTACAAGAGAAGCAGAAAACGTGACACCGGGCAAATAACATCTTGAAATTCAAGCAGCCTGCGAGGGGCTCAGAGTTACCCATTAGAGCGTATTTACAGGACATTTTGTTTTATTCATTCTTTCCCCGTACTAGATCTTCTATCCCACAGGGGGTATGATAACAAAATTGCATCAGGAAGAGACAAACGATGCTTTTTAGCCTCAGATGATTAAAAAGAGTCACTGCTCAAACCTGTCCCGCGGGCAAAAAAGGCAGGAAGGGTTTTTAGGGGAGATCAACCCTTTCCCCAGCTCAAAGCAATCCACAGATTGATGTGTTTTAAATCCTTGTTGCCAAAACAGCCCTTTTCATTCCCAAAGCTGTGCGGGCTCCCTGATACTGGGAGTTCAGGTTTGTCCAACACAGGCTGTCAAAGATGTGCTTTTTTTAAAAATGCATTTTATTCATTGAATACTAATCTCTACACAGGCAAGGGCAGGCTACTGGGGCCATGTTTGTAGGAGAAATAAAATTGTTACCCGGAGTTTTAAAATGAGCATTGAAGAGGAGCCTGCCTTCTTGCATATTTGCTATTTGACGAACTTCGATAAGATTTTCGCGACCTTTTTGCGAGCTGTTTTAGCAGCGCAATGGCTTTGATTCCCCGGTGGCGAAGCAGATACAGTAATGATACCCCGTGGGTCTGTTTAGGAGGCTTAATTAAAGAATTGTTTGTAAAACAGTTGAAGATCCTTGGATGAGAAGAGCTGGGACCATGCAATAAGCTGAATTAATTCCAGAGAGTTACTTATGATGAGGAGGCTGGCGATCGTTCCTGGTGGTGGTGATGGGAGACCGGCTGGAAATATCTGCTCTCAGCAATTTGCAGAGAGGCTGGAGTTGTGCTTCGGTTATTATTTTCTCTATAAATCATGCCTTTTCTCCACTCTAGAAGACCTAAGCTTGCCAACATGAGGTCTGGGGTGCTGTGGGGCTCAGGGACCGGGGAATGATGGAGGTTAATTAGAGCCAGCGAGGATCCCTCAGGCTGCGCAGTACCCCGGTGTTATTCTGGGTGTTAGATCGGTGTAGGAGAGGAGCTGTCAAGCTTTAGGCACCTTCATGCACCTGACCTGAATTTTGCCCCCCTTCTTCATGATGCTGGACTGAGTGGTCCCTTTGCCCTGTCCCCAAGGACCCACTGCAGCACCCAGAGCCTCTCGACGCTCAGCGGTCAGGCAGGATGGGGCAGGCAGGGCTTCCTCCTTACAGGAGATGCCCTGGGGAGGTGAGATCTCACCATAACGCCCAGCTGAGCTGCTCTGTGCTATGGGAGGCTCAAGCCCCAAGCCCAGGTGCCTTCTGTAGCTATGTATCCAGGTGGTGTAAGCACAGAGCAAACAGCTCAACCATGGGTGCGTACAAGTTCCTCCCTCTCAGCTGCTGAGCTGATGGGAAGTGACACAGGGGCAGGAACGTGCGGTCTTGCACGACAGCACGCTCCCATGACAGACAGACATCACGAGAGGCTTTGAACTTTTTCAGGAATCCGGGTGGCCCGGTTTGGTCCATTCCCCGTGTGCAGGCATGTGAAATCTCACAAACTCTTCGAAGCGTTTTCGCGTGCTTCTGCCAACTTCCTCGTCAAAAGCCTGTTTACGTGCACAGCTTTTTCCATAACTGGCCCATCTCCACCTGAGGATGTTGTTTCTAAATTCTTGCAATGCCTGCCCTTTCCTTTGCAAAGAGTTCCTGACCAAACCTTGCTTTTTCTTTTTTTTTTTTCTTCTAAACTAAAAGATACACAAAGTCATCTGGCATTTGTTGTTCTCCACCTGCCTGATCTTGGTTGACCACGACCCCCAGGGTTTCACCGAGTAGTCCACATTGCAGACACCAGTGCCTTTGGTGTTGGGATTGTCAAGAAAATCCACTGAGTCTTTCTCTTGCAACTTGTGAAACAACCAGGCTCGAGCCTGGTTCTGCACGGCAGTTTTGCATGGTGGGGTTTGGAGGTGCATCACTCATCTCTCCCAAACTCCTTTCCACACACCATTAGGGCTTAATCTCCCCCCCCAAAAATCCCTGTGTTTTTCTCAAAACTGGTTTGTGTGGTGATGTCCCCTACCCTGGGGGTGAGGTGCTTTTTCCTTCTCTGTTATTTGGGAGGGGTGGGCACAGCTCGTCTGAGCTTCAACAGGTTTTAATAGTTCTAACTGCATATTTGTCTGTTGTATTGATGGGCAAAAGCCTTGTGGTGTTTTGCTCTGGAGGTCCTTGAGGAATACACAGATTTGCTTAAAATGGGGTGGAAGCCGGAGGGATGTGCTCTGCTTGTAACACAGCTCCAGTTTCAAGGTGCCTGAACATTGGGACTACCCTGTATCAAAAACCATGTTGTTTTTTTGCTAAACAGCCCTGTCTGAGAAGGCAGAGAGAGCTGAGAAGAAAAGGACGAGCTTCCTTGTTATTGTACAAAAATCATGTATGATATATATCGTATATGATACACATATATGATATATGAACTGAAGAGCTGAAATGCTCTTTAAATGACTATGTCACAGTTTCTCTCTGTTTTGCGTGTGTCTGTTTAGACTACATGCTCTTTGGTGGACAGACCACACAGCGAGTGTTCAGGGATGGGGAGATGCTCAGAATGGGTCAGAAGCAACTTTGGGATATTACAGGGGGAGAAGTCACATCACGCTTAGAGGGCTTTTACCGTGACACCTAGCAAATTTGGAGCTTGACCCTGTGCTGTGATTCAGGAGGACCTGCTGACTTTGCACTGCTCCTTTCTACTCCTTTCCAATGTGACCACCTGGGACCATGCTGATGCAGTGATATTTTTCTTCCAGCTAAACTTCCAGGTGATGGGTATCGGTGTCCTCACCTCCTTCCACAGCCAAGGGAGAGGAACAGGTTCCTCTGAGGGAGGACTTAGCCTGCTTCAGATCAGCTGCTGGCTTTGAATTGCAAACAGCGCTAGAAGTAGTGAGCGTCTGGGGGAGTCCTGGAAAATGCCAATAGTAAGGTTACTGCCTTCTGGGAGTGCAAACCTCTGGGGGGGGTCCTTCAGGGTGACCATCTTGGGGGTTGCATGCACGTATTCACTTGACTTGAGCCATAGTGTGTCTCTGGGTCAGCCTTCAGCACTGAATACTGCTGAAAGTCATTGGGAACCAGCAAATGCCAGGATGGCTTCATCAGCCCTAACGAGACAAAACCCTCTCTCCTTCAAGAGACGGAGTGAACTTGCTTCAAACCCCAAAGGCACCTTTGTTTATTGGGCCCAAGGTCTTCTCGCTGAAGTTTTTCTAAATGTGGCTGCTTTGCAAATCTTTGCATTGCTGCTCTGCGTGCTGCAGGCACCTTTTCTGTCCCCCAAATAACGTACGTCTCACGGTTTGCTTGGCCGCGAGCCAGGAGCTCTCAGCAGACACCAACAACAGTTTGGTGACAAAGTGTTTCAAGGAGACAAGGGAGAATGCAAACGACTCATTAAAATTAACTCGGTGCAATGCCCCAACGCCCAGCAGAAAGGGGTAGCAAAGGGGCATGAGCTTTTATTTTGGGCGACGGGAATTCAGCACTGCTGAAACACCTGCTCTTCGATGCGCGTCCACAATAAATCAGCTGCGGGAAGGCAACATGCCAGGTTGAGATTTGACTTTCAGCATGGCTCGACATGTACATAAAATGTCCAAGATCCTCCATCTCGGCATCGTGCTGCGGCCGGGGGACAGCAGAAAGGGAACGGGCTCCAGTTTGGGCAAGCTGGCATGAGCTGCCTTCCAGAGAAAGGGAAAATTGGGAGTTCTGGTGTTGCCAGCTCTTCTGCAGTTGTAGGCAAGTTGCTTTTTCCTCCCACTGAAGGACCTAAGGTAATGCCATGTAGGTTCAGATAAGTAACCAAGGGGTTTAAGGTTGAAACTGAGTTTTCCTTGAATCTATCTGCTGTTGGTGGAGAGAGAGGGTCATCTTCTGAAGGCAATGAAGATGTGTCTTGGGATGTTTTGGCCCCTAGAAATGCTTGTCTCCACACATGGTCCTCAACGAGGTCTGATGTTACACTAAAAATATCCATAATCTGCCTGTGGAAACTCTTATGTTGCATAACGATACCTGTATTTGCTTAGAAATATCAAAAAAAAAAAAGTAGGTTTCAGGATTTGGAAGAACTTCTTGGTGGAGGGTCAGGAGTACACCCTAAAGGCTGCAAAACAGAAAAACATGGTCTTTGGGTTTAAAATACAAGTCTGTGTTTGCAGCCAGGTGCAGGACAGAAATAGGCAAGTGGGATCTGCCTTAAAACCTCCTCCAAAATGGAAAAGGTAGTTTTTTAATTCCGGGGTTAGTCCCATTTTAGAAGTTGCTTTGAGGTCTGGGTCATATTCGTAGCATCCTTTATAAAAATTGGATTAATCCAGGGGCTTTTCCTCTGTCTTACAAGCTGTGTGTGCAGGGGACTTTGGTCTTATGCCACATGGCTCGTGAGACTGGTGGAACGGAGGAGCAAGGTCATTTTGCAGTGGAAGAATAAGGCTTTAGTTATTAATGGCAAAGGCTGAAATTTTCCCTCTCAGCCTTAATTGATTTTAGTAAATTTAACAGGAGGAGGAGGAGGAGGTAGAAATTGGCTTAGAGTTATTAAGCGGTAGTACTTAAAGATGTATTAAATCCATTGTAGAGAAATGAGGAGACAACCTTGTCAGGCATTTATTCTAAGTGGCTTCTTCTAGATACGGGCAAAGAGAAAATGCCAGATTTCTAACTTTGACAAAGAGGACTTGAAAGGCTCTGCAGAAGGCTTTAGAGAGATTGGGTTTGAGAAAGTCCTCCTTTGAAACTTAATAGCAAAGAGCCCTTCTTTCTTTTTTTTTTTTTGCTTTTTTTTTCTCCTCCCTGGAGTCTAAAGGCGGGAGGATGAGATAAGACATTCCACCATACAGGCAACTGAGGGGGGGGGGAAAAAAAGAACAAGTTTTAACGATGCTGCTGCAGCCTGTGGAAAGTGGATTGCTCTCAGGGTGACTGTTACACGCAGCTTATCAAGATGCTGTATGCCTTGACTATGAGAAAAATCAGAGTAGTTAAAATGATGTGCTCCCCAGCATGAATCCAGTTAGCAGTGGTTATACTGGAATAACATTGAGTAACTAAGGTCATGAATACACATATATATATATACACTAAACAATACATATATA
>NW_009728435.1:0-480 GCF_000703405.1 Apaloderma vittatum
GAGGGGTGTGGGGGCTCGGGTCCCCGGGGGCGGCAGCGTCAGCAGCATGGGGATGGGATGGGATTGGGGTGGGATGATGCTGCTCCCTCCGCCTGGAGCTCGTTTAGCGGCGGGAAGGGCAGAGGTTGGAGCTGGCGGATGCCAGAACCACTTTGCTCTCCCTCCGAGAGGATCAATACCACATTTCACTGCTCCCCTGTGTCTCCCCGCAACGCGCCAGGCTGGGCTGCATCAGTGCTCGCCCCCATCCACGCCTGCGCAGGGTGGGCTTTGGCATGAGGATTGGTGTCCCTGTTGCCTGTTCCCTCCACTGAGGAAAAAAAACATTTCGGCCACAGTGGCACGTCCCTGCCAGCACCTGCCCAGATCCACCTTCACCCCTTGGCTCCGCACGTCAGCCCCATCCCCAATGCACCAAACTCTGGCTGAGCACCAAACCCATCCCCAAGCACCAAGCCCATCCCTGAGAACCAAACCCAT
>NW_009728436.1:0-3293 GCF_000703405.1 Apaloderma vittatum
TGTGGGGCTGAGCCAGGGTCAGGCGAGCCTTCCAAACCAGGACATTGAGGCGACACAGAGAGCGATGAGCAGAGACACCCTCTCCTCCTTCAGCTCTCCCGTGTCTGCAGGCAGCCAAACCCCGGAGCGAAGAGCTCTTGCGAAGGGTGAGGCCGCAGAGCGAGAACCTCACAGCTCCTCTTCGTTGTTAAAAATACCCTGAGATGAGGCAGCCAAGCTCCAAGAGGTGGGGCTGAACGTCTGCATGCCCAAGCGCGAGGGCAAACGGGGTGGTCGCAAGTACAGGGCAGGAGCGAGACGGTTTTTCAGCCCGTGCTGGGGCACCCAGTGGGGCTCTGTAGGGGTACAACGGAAGATTGGCAAAGGGGAATGGATTTAAGTTAAAGGAGAATAGGTTTAGATTGGATCTGAGGAAGAAATTGTTCAGTGTGAGGGTGGCCAGGCTCTGGAACAGATTGCCCGGAGGGGCTGGGGCTGCCCCCTCCCTGGAGATGTTCCAGCCAGGCTGGATGGGACCTTGAGCAACCTGGGCTGGTTGAGAGGTGTCCCTGCCCATGGCAGGGGTTGGGTTAGATGATCTCTAAGGTCCCTTCCAACCCCAGCCATCCCATGATGATGAAGCAAACACAGCGAAGCAGTGGGATCAATATCACACGCTCTCTAGCAAGGAGAGATCTCCTCATGCCCGTGCTGCCGCTTGTCGAGCGGCTCGCGTGATCGCTGCCCATGTGCCCCATCCCAGGGCTGCTGCAAAGACTCTTCAGATTCTCAGGTAGCGAGAAAAAATCTACTCTTTGCCTTTCAGCCTGTGGTTGTTCCTGTGTCCTGCCTGTTTCGGCCCACACAGCAATCACTATTTTAGTTCCACAGATTTCCCAGTTTCAGTACTGCTCGTAAGAGAGAAACAGATTATAATGCATTGAAACCCTTCTGCGACCGTCAGCGAGGCCTCCTGGGGCTGCACGGTGTCCGTGTCCATGGTGTCCCAGAGAAGGTGGGAGAGGGCTCAGACCTTCCACATGCTGCAAGGGAGGGACACGGGGGAGTTCCGTTACCAACCCAAGCGCCCCAGAGGGGACTTGGTGTCTCGGGTTCCTCCCATCCTCTCGGCAACGAGGTGACTGATGCGGGACAGCGTAATTTATTGGGTGAGCACCAGTCAGAGAAGCAGCAGAGCGAGGGAAGGGTTACCCCAAGGGTCAAACCTTTCCTCTTCTTCTCTCCCTCTGGGAGATGAGGATGCAATTCCTAGAGGCCCCTTTGAAAACCCTAAAAAGCCCAGGCACTTGTGCCTCCCATTGGAAGCCTGGAGCAGGTCCCCAAAGCCTCCGCGCGACACTTCGCAGCTCTCCCAAGTCCCCGGCGCTGGCTGCAAGAAGCAGAATTGCTCTTTCCTGAGGGGACCGAAATTGATGGGGATACTTCATGAAGCCTGGTGAAGCGAGTTGTTGGCGGAGGGCAGGGGCTCGGCCCACCTGTCGGAAGGCAACTCTTCCTCTTCCGACGCCCTTCACTCATTTGGTCATGTATCGTCCCCTCGCTGCCTTGCAGAAGCGTAATTGCCTTTATAAGAGGCTTATGAATTTTTTATTAGGAATGTCTCGGGGATGCATTTAACCAGGCAGCCTGGATGACATTCAAAATTACTCGATGCACGTGCGGAGGTGTCCTTGTTTGTGTAACTCCTGGGGAGCCGGGGGGCACGCTGATGCTCGCAGGGGTGGCTGGATCCCACCTCTCCCTACCCGAGCCCTTCCCACCGTTGGGTCGTATCCTGCCTCTGCCCCGCGAGGGATGCTGGCACCACGCAGAGCAGCCAGCTCGGCCTGCGGCAAGTTCTGCGAAGCCGAGCGTCTTAAACGGAGGCAGAGCTCGGGCAGAGCCTCCCAACCGATCCGGAAAGGGATTTTCTGCCTCCAAATTGCACAAAGTGCATCTCGCCCGCTGGTTTTTCGCTTCTGCCGGGGAATCGCGCACGGTGCGAGCACCCCCGGCCGCTCTGCTCCGCTGTGACACGTCAGCCCAGGAGGCGCCTCCAGGATCCAGGAAACATTTCACAAGCCCTTTATCATTCCTCTGTGCCTCAGGCTCCTGCTGAGGCCACTGAGTATATCCTGAGCCGGCGTTTGTGTGCAATTACTAAACGTCGCTGTTCAGATCCTGTTGATCCAAAGGGGCCTAAATTGAATTAAGACCCAAACTCTCATTTGAAGCTCAACAGCGGCCGAGAATCTAATTCCCTGAGGCAGCTTTTGTACACACCACTCATTATTTATTATCTGCCGTGAAGCGACGCTCCGGGTCCCAGCAGAGACGGGGCAATTTCCTTCACCAGCCGCTCATCCCAGCTCTCCCCCTTCCTCAGCCCTGCGAGCCTCAACCCAAAAATTCCCACAGGAGGCAGAGCCAGCCCCGCTGCAGGAGGCAGCGAGGACTTTTGGAGCGGCGGATGGCGCCTGCCGTAAATTTTTAAACTTGGCCTTAGCTCCCGAGCAGACAAACACCTTGGGATGCCGGTGCACGGTTTAATTAACAATTTATTCTAGCGCAACGGAGAACAGAGCAAGGGACGAACGGGTGGCTCATGCAGGCAGCTGGCATTATTAAAAGTTAATGAGCTCCCCAGCAGCCGGAGCCGGCAAACGGGGAGGAAGCCCAAGTGAGGGACACCGGTGCTGCCTGCGAGGGGTGGGCAGCGCAAGCAAACCAGCAAAGCAAAGGTGCAAAGCGCCTCGCTGCGAGGGATGGAAAACGCTCCAGGGGAGCTTTCTGAACCTCTCTGGAGAGCAGTCGGCAACGGGGAGGGTTGTCCTGGGCACAGGGGGTGCTCTGACCCTACGTCCTGCTGGATTCACCCCACGGGGTGCGATCCCCCTGCTCCCGGTCGCTGCTATGTATCACTTTAATTTTCCTCTGCGTCACCGGCCCACGCTGGCCTGGATGGATCCCGGCAGGAGCAGAGGCTGCTCTGCTGAGGAGCAGCAACCCCAGCATCTCGTGGCAGCTTTTCCCCACACCTGAGCCTGGAAGAGCTGGGGAAGCTTCCTGCTCTCGTCCCATCACTCCCTGCCTCAGGGATCTCTCCCCAGCTCCCCCCCTTGCCTGTCCCATCAGGGGCTTCACCACAGCGGGAAGTTGAGCCCAAACTGGGATCCCAAACTGGGAGGTGAGGGTGAAGCGACCGCATATGGAAGAGAAGGGACACCTGAGGGGCCGCTTGGTCTGTGGGGAGAGACCCTTCCTGCCCAGCCGGGGCGCATCCAAAACCCAAACCCCTGGCAGAGCAGAGCCCG
>NW_009728437.1:0-3011 GCF_000703405.1 Apaloderma vittatum
CAGCGCGAGGCCGCCATCTTGTCCTGTAACGGGCGCACCCGAGGGGGACTTTGGTGCTCGGGGCCGGTGCCCACGTCCAGCCCGGACCCTCGGTAGCCGCGCTACGAGGGAAAAGAGGTGCAGAGGGTGGGTGGTAAGGCTGGGGCCTAGCGCAGGCCCCGAAGGGAAGGGGCGTGTTGCCGCTGGGGCAGGGCCAAGCCTCGCCCCCCCCTTCTCCGTCACCAGCCCTGAAACGCGCCTATCTCTCGCCATCACCCGCTCCACCCGGGGCTGTTTTGATTTTAAGCCGCTGTGGCCCCGGCCTGCCCCGTTGTCGGGGAAAAAAAAAAAAGGCCCTGACGAACATCTGATCATGAGGAAACGGAGGTTTGCGGAAGGTCGTAGCAGGACAAAACCACGCCCGAATGTTTACCTGCGAACTTCAGGCCGCTCGGATGCCAAAGCCTGAGCCTTGGAGCACATCAGGTGCTAGGAGTTTCATCGCGACAGGACTGTAGGAGTATCTTTCTTTTTTTTTAACATTGATAGCATCCTGAGGAATTGTGCGAATTTTCCCGAAAATGACCCACAACTATTAATTTGCAGTGAAAAACTCGGTGAGAGAAATAGTACCTAAGAATTTGCAGCATTAGTGCCTATATAGAGAAAGAAGCTTGATATCCGCATACAAAATTCCTTCCAAAATGAGAGATGGTGTTAAGACACCTGACAAGGTTACTGACATTTTGCAAAAGGCTCAGTATAAGACAATAAAGGATTGCATCATGAACGCCAGAGATTTGAAGAGCTTCTGAGGAGAAAATAAAGGTGACATAAAGTATTAATTCTGTAAGACAAAATACTTTATGAATATAGATTCATATCGAGTTATTTGCTGCATGCCAATACACTGTAAACTACTTATTTCAGCTACTGTCCTGAAGGGTCTATATTCTACTAAGAGCTTTATTTCCCCAAATAATCTGAATGTACTAATATGCTCCATGATCTACCACATCGTCCTAGGCTAAGTTTCAAGGATGCAACTACAAAGAAACAGTTAAATTTAATAATTAGTATAATGAGCTATTAAATACTTCTTAGTTTTAACTATGAAAGTAGCCACAAATGCAGTGTATCTTCCTTTGGTCACATGCAGTGGAAATTTCCTGGCACCACAATACCGCTGGCAGCTTAGGAGAGTGGGAAGCAGGCTTCACAGCCTCCGTTCAACACAGAAGGTATGTCTGCTGTGACAGCTGGCAGCACGAAAGCTGAACCCAAATCTCCTCATTGCTGCCAGTCCTTTTTTTTAGTCCCTGCATCCAACACGTCCTCAGGGGAAAGCTGAAAAAGTGCCACTTTTTAAATGTTATTAAATAATTCATTAAGGACAGAAACAGTCGTTTGGCTTTTTTATTATGTGAGAGTCTTATAGCTTAATTCAGCAGTCCTTTATTGAAGTTACAATTCCATGGTATAAAAAGCTGTTGTTCTGCTGTCTCTCTGAAAATTACATTAACAGTATTACATCACAGCTAATAATAGATGCTGTAGTTTTTTAATATTAATGCGTCTCCTCGTTGTAACATTACTGTTCCAACAAGGGAAGTTGGGGAGGATTTGAGAGCAGGTCAGTAACGCTTGCTGTTACTGTATCGGGAAATGCTGTAGCAGCATTGGTGTGCTCTTTTTGTGACAGAAATCACTCCTCTGGTGACATTTGCGTATTTTTATTGTTAGCTTGAGTCAACTGATAGAATTAGGGAAGATTACCTGTACGTGCAAGATTAAGCCTGGTTTCGGGAGGGGAGCTATTGCTGATTTGAAGCAAAGTAAATACGAAAATTGAAATATCAGAACCAGCAAATAGGACAGAGTCTTGGCAAGAAGTGGTATTACTGAGGTTAATTTCCCTTTTATTATATTTCACTTTCGAGGCAATTTTCATCTAGCCTATTGCATGTGTAAATGTAAACACCATTCTCACAACACAGTCCTCGGCATGAGTTGGAAGATAAGCACTGTCATGTTCTGTAAAAACAGACGACTAAACCTCATGTACGGAGCTCAGAAGACGAGAGAAAAACACCCATATTACAAGGAGGACTGCTACACATGGCACAAAATGAAGCGGTTTGCTTAAGTAGATGTATGTACTCACACACAAGCACTTTTCTACATTTAAGAACTTTGCGGCGAAAGCCCATGGACATCCCTGCTTTGTTCAGGTGGAGCACTGTGTCTGTGCCAGGGCTCTGCTTACCCTGGTGTTTACCTTCACTCACACAGAGATGAAATCATACTATAAATGGAGGGCAAAGTCCATTCTCCAGCATTACCCGGTAAAACCTCCTGTTTGCCGTGGCAATAAAGTGTGGATCAGCAGGGGGTTTTGGTTCTTTAAAGCTCTTCTGCCATAAACTGTGCTCTCTAGCGATGGGCGATGCTGACACCACGCCGCTATCAACACCACGAAAGAAAAACACTGGCGGTCCCATGATCTCACTAAACCTTTTGGGCAAGAGGTCAGTAGGGCTTCAGCAGACATCTCTCTTTTTCTCTGTCTGTCTCTCTCTTTTTAACCTCTCAGTAGCTCAGCCCTGGCTGTGCTGCCAGGGCTTCTCCTGCTTTCTGCCCCACACTCTTCCTCATCAGGTGCCCTCAGGACAGTTGGGGAATCCGTGTGAGTGTCCCAGTTGCTTCTGCTAAGCTGAACAAGCGAAGAGAAAAACCTGCTCCTCCTTGTTCCAAAGCAAACAATACCGCAACATTTCCAACATTTTAAAGACTGTCTTCAAAGTACAAAGCACACGTTGAAGCTCAAAGGGATTTTTGACAACCACCAAAACCAAACCGCGCTGAAGCCCACAACTCCCCCTGGCTCCAGCATAGTCAAGAGTGCCAAAAATAAAACCTCAACGCGGCCCCACTCACAGGCAAGTGAAGCCGCTTAGGAAAAGGGGGTCCTTTGAGCAAAAGGGAACTGCAGGGCCTGGCCGTGCCCCTCGGCACCTCCACCGGTGACGACG
>NW_009728438.1:0-19682 GCF_000703405.1 Apaloderma vittatum
TAAACTGGAAAGTAAAAATCCCTAAACAGAATTTGGATTTTTAGCTCAAACCAGGACATATATATATATAACATATATATATACATACACATATATATATATGCACACATATATATATACACACACACATATGTAAAACTCAAAACAAACAGTGTTTTATGGATAGTAATCAGAAGACAAGAATTTATAAACCTGCTGAATTAATGCATATGTGGAATAAGAATAAGAAAAATAGACAGCTAAGTCACCCAAGCAGCCTCGTTTTCCTTGGTATGGTGACAGCATGAAAAAGAATTAATGTTGAAAATTCTTTAGAAATATAAATAGTAACATACTTACAGTTTGTAAAACCAGGTGGTTTAGGTATTTTGAGATTCTTCGTTAACATGTGTATTCTTAAGAGGTATTTCCTGCTCAATTTATAATCCCCATTTGGGGCAATTAGTGTGCTTTTAATGTATTTATTCTGAATGTGCTTACTCTTCTGAATAATATATACTAAATGTGGAATGTAAAATTTTCATTTGGCTTGATAAATTAAGGTTAGTTAGGAGACGAGATTTTAAAGCTTTTTTCCTTTGTTTTTAAGGTTCAGCTTTGTTTTTGCCAAGACTTCAACTTTAATGGAACTCTATTACTTTTTCTCATAGCAAGCAGTAAAGGAGAATATGAGAAGAAGGGAAGCAGAAGAAAAACAAAGGCGTGCTAAAATAGCCAAGGAGAAAGCCGAAAAAGAAAAACAAGAGAGGCAACAAAAGAAAAAACGCTTGTTAGAAATGAAAACAGGTGAGTAATGTAGAAAACGCATTTTACCTAGCATTTTGCTGGAAATAACACTACTATTTTTTTCATTATCTGAATGAGCTCTGAGAAAAGACAGTATAAATTAATGATTTTCACCGATTAAAATTTGCAGCAAAGAGGTTCTTAAATTTTGGGTTCTTAATGAGCTTCTCTAATTACCTCTTTTCCTCAAGCTGGTTTAGAATTCGTAGTACTATTTCTATTTTTTCCATTAGAATGTATTGAACCTTTTGTGACGAAATGTGAGTTCACTTATGCTCAGAACTCCTTATGTTAGCTGAGAACAGACATTTTCCAAATCACAAAGACATTTTCTTTTTTAAGTGAGGTTACATATTCATTTTTTCCTTCTATGAGAATAAGCCCTTCCTGAAGTAGTCTCGATTTTTCTTCGAGTATGTCAATTTTTATTTCAATGGGTCCCTATTGAAACTCCTTAAAGGAAACCTCAGCCATGCATTTTTCAAGTTATTCATATATGCTGTGTTGCCTTTTGTACCAAAAGGAGATGGCAAACACTGAGTTCTCTGTTACTAAAAAAAGATGTCTGATGATCCTCTATACTCTATATTTTATCCCAGACTGAGCTTCTGAATTCTTTCAGCACAATACATGACTTACTGTGTAAATTATCATGAACTACTCTCATTTTCTTTCAGAGCAGATCTTGTTAAACAGGTCACCACTTAGACCCTGGTCGACACCTTTGGCATAAATGATTATCTGTCTCTTCCATGTTTCACTAATAGCCAGAGTAGATCTATTTGGTTTCAGACATTCTTCAGACCAAAAGTCTTCGATTTATTTTCCTAAGAATGTCCTTGTCTTGCAGTGCGAGACGAAAGCTTCTCTTAAGGTGGGAAACCAGGCAGCTGCCCTCTCAACAGAGAATTTCTAATTCTTTAGAAGTAAATTCAAGACCCAATCAGAAAACTACCAGTGACAAGCTTTTTTAAAGCTTGCAGGAGATAGAGGAGGCTGCACAAGACTGGGAAAGGGTAAAACTGGTATCTGTATTCATGAATGGTTGGAAGTGTTTCAAAAGAGCTTGGATATTCTTCTTTCAGATATGTCGCACGTGTTGACTGATAGTGCTTTGATGGAAAAATGATAGTCTTTCAGGGAAAATTCAAGTTCCTCTCAGGTCTCTTTCTTTGTAATGTCATGTCAGGTGTCAATGCTTGGGACTTCTGGGTCATGTACCCATGTGCTTATGTAGGCCTCTACTGGTTGAACCTAGAGCTTCAGGTAATGCAGTGGGGAACTATGGACTTGTCACCTACAGATCAGCTATGTCATTGAGTAAATAGCTGCTTTGTCTCTTAGTAGCTTTTTGGGATTTTTTGTTGTTTTTTTTTATTATTAAATCATATAAGTGTACAGAAAGAAGTTTCTTGCTCTTGTTACCACCCACTTAAGGTTCCATCTGGAATGACTGATCTGAAGGGAAGCAGATGAGAAAAGATGGTGTTAGGATCACCTAAAGCTATGAATGTCTTGAGTCATATTCACGAAATTGGCTACTGATGAGTTGTTTTGTGTTCTGCAGAGCTCCCTGTAAGGTTTCTTTTACTTGTTTGCAACATGATTTTAAAAGTCTACTAGAAAACTCGAATTCTGGCAGTGGAAAACACCTGTGGTAGATTTGTTTGTCAGGAAGGAAAGCAACAATATGAAATTTGGGGGAATTTGCTTCTTTTTAAAATTTATTTATTTGGGCAGCCCTTTCAGAACTGTATTTACTAATTTAAAAGGTTCTGATTCTGATGAAAAAGTAATGTAGGCATTCCAAAATTATTTTTTCCTTTTTTCCACACCGTTTTTTTCCTAGCCATAACCAGCTCATTGAAACTCATTATGATTCTGTAAATCAGTCACAAAATGTTTATACTTGACTTCCTGGCAAATTTCTAACCAGGTCCTACCTCTGTCACAATACCAGAACATTTTTACCTGGAGTAAGTGATTTTTACTCCATATTGTTTCTTTATATGGTGACTAGATCACATGTTGGATTTGTAGAAACATTCTTTCAATTATTCTTGAATGAAGTAGCTGAAAACTCACTGATGTCACCATGCCAAAAATAATTTTCTGGCATTCAAACAGGTGCATACATGAAAAAGAGGAAAGATTATATGTATTAACTGATTTTTCAAGATTATTTTTTTTTTCCCTCAGTGAACAGATCATAATGTACTCTAGATCTTCACTCTGCTTTTTAGCTGAAAATTACTTTAATGTTAGGGATGCTTGTGTATCACTGTGCTGTATGCCACTTTAAGTTTCTTAACTGTTTCCCTTAAACTTAAAAAAAATCTCACAACACAGGCCAACAAAAAAGCAACAGAAGAAACCAACGCTCCCTCCTCCCTGAAACAAACCACCTAAACCTAAAAAATCCCCTCTTTACCGGACGGACAATCATTAACAGCACTGGTTGTGCTAATAACATATGCATGTCATTATCGCTACAAATTAGTTCTTACTATCAGTCACTCCCACTACATATCCAAAGCACTCGGTCCTTGACATCTGTGTCCTGAATTTGATGTGAGTTATAAAATCCCATGGAGCTAATACTGTAGAGTTGGCAGTGACCGCTACCAGTGGTATTCATATTTGACAAGATGACATATTGAAACTTGAGGGGTTTTCTGCAAGGGAAGCTAGAACTGCAGTGTGGTTTGGTTTGGGTTTTGTGGTTTTTTTGTTTGTTGGGTTGGTTAGGGCTTTCGTTTTCTTTCGTCTTCTTCTCTACCATCTTCTCATCCCTTCACCATGCCCAGTTCTGGATCATCTTTTTACAAAATGGTTTAGTTTTTAGACAGCACCTGACCTTCTTGTCTATCCTTGGATTACACAATGCAAAATCCTTCAGTGGATGTTAATTCCCCCAGCCTTTTTCACTTGCTTAGCCACTGCTTCTTTTTTTAGTGTAAAAGCGGTCTCTACCCAGTGCTTGTGGTTGTGCTTTTTTTCGATGGCCGTTAATTGGCTATTAGGGACTAGTTTACAGTTCTGAAGCTTCTTCTTTCAGCTTGTGCCCATACCCTTCAAGGCCTGAGCTACTAGCAGTGTTTAAACAGGTTTTATATCATCACCCGAAGCTTTTTTTGTTAACCGCTGATCTCATTTGCAACACAGACATTTAACCTGCCATGGATTGTTCTTTGTTCTTTAAGTTCTTTTCTTTGGTTTTCTTCAGCTTTCATTTTCTTTGGGAAGTTGTTCGAAGAGTCTTTTTGCTTATGGTGCCATCTTCGGCTGCATAACGTGGAGGGAAGAGTAATTCATTACTTCACGTAAAAATTAGCTGCATAAGATTGCAAAAGTTTTTTAGCTCTTTGGGTGGTATTGCTGACTTTTTTTGCATTCCGAAAAACTTAAGATCTTATAGAAATATCTGCCAAAGTATGGATTTTATTAATATCTACCAAATACCTGAGTCAAATCAGTGAGCTGCATACAGCATGTTAGGACTGTGTTATATCAGATTTGAAGAGCATTACGTGGATTGTATTAACCAAAAAGGAAAATGATTCCGGATTTAAGGCGACTCCTGATTTTTTAACTTAAACTACTTTATGGAGGTGAATTCCATCTGTGTGGAAACAATAACTGACAATCATTAGTAACTGACCTATACTGCAAACATGAAATCCAAGTGGTCCTTCAATATACCAGCTTCTCACAAATTAGTAATAGTCTTTCTTAGCTTATGTTGTGCCCTTGATATACAGGAGACAACTTAATCATCTAGATCTCAGCTTATACTCTGTCATCCACATCTCTGCACCGGACTGTCTTTGAAATACACCAACTTCAGTGCTGATATGGTTATTTTCTAAAATTAGTTAGATATGAATGCTTTGTGAAAAATCTTCATAAATATTTCAGTTTGAATTTTTTATATTTCAAGTTATAAATATATCAATTTTCTGTCGATTGTGACATGTAGTGTTTCATGAATATGCAGTTCATCATCTTTTAGGGAAACTTAACATTTTAGGTGGGCTTTATAATATAAGTTTGGACCTCTGCTAATAAAACTGTAGATTTTTTTATTATATGGGGTTGTTTCACTTACTCATTTGCAAGTATATTTTGAAGACTTAGACCCTGAAACCAATGTCAGATTTAGGTCCCTTTAATTTGTAAGTTGCTAAAATTTGCAGTCTCTACTTTACATCTTAAGTAAAGATCTGTGTTCTAACAGTCACAACTCAAATGGTTCACTGATACAAAAGATTGAGAATCTTAAGTTTACATAATAAAATTATCAGCTCCACATTTTCCTTTCAGCTCCATCCTGACCGGAAAGGTATGTGGAATTCAGTAAGCATTTTGAATGTCTAAGCAGTGAATGATATATGGTATTTTGGGAATTTATGATAATGAAATCTGTCCTGTAAATACACGCTGGGCGACAATGTGATATTCCTCATGAAATGCTTTCATCAATGAGATTGCTTTACTTGCTTCTCTAAAGCCAGTTCAAACTATCACGTACTATCGTTCCAAAGGTAAATAGCCAGTGGAAGGGGAACCTTATGTAAATGCCACTTCTCTGCATACTATTAACATTCCGATACATACTTTCTCGGGCTGTTCAGATTCCCAGTAGAAAGCACACCAATCAATTATTTTTGATCTTATCACAATGTAAAGAATTCTGTAACTGTGATAATACCAGCTAAATGTATTGTAATAATTGAGAACTCCATCACTGTGGCATCTTTGTTGTGTCTTACTTTGAATACTATTTAAGTAACAAGCGGCTTTAACCAGTGGTTATTTACAAAAGCTGCCCTTTGTCATGCAAAAGCAGTGAAGTGATTCCCGAATGATGTCTTGAACACCCTATTTTCAATCTAGAATATTGGTTTGTTTTCACTGGTGTTCCTAAGTTTCACTTTCATAACTAACTGGTTTTAAAACCAGGTTTCAGTTCATTTATACAGTTACGATGTTACTTGCAGTCAATTTTGCAGTATTTATTTTTTGCAGAGATTTTATACTGTTTAACTCATTTTGGAAAAAAAATCCATGTCTCACAGACTTGCTAAGAGTGGTTTAGATTTTGGTTCTTCACACATTAACTACTTTCTAACTGTCTACTAAGTTGGGCTGTATGAATATTTTCATTAATTCTGAGACCATGGGTCCCCAGCACTGGCAGTTTAAGCAATGAAAATAGGAAACATAATTAGGTAATTAAAATTCAGATTGCAACAGACAAAATACTGGCCTTTGAAATAAATTTAAAAACAAAACAAAACAAAACCTACTTCTATTAGTAGATACCCTCAAAGACCTTATTTTACCTGCCTATCTGAAATTTGTAAGGCCTCCATTTTATTAATTTCTTCTCACTGGGACAGGAGAATCAATACTCCTTAATAGTATTCCTTTCCTCTGAGGGGACTGAAGGACTGAAAATGCTGCAGATTATAAAAATCTGCTCATGTTCCATTACATCTAAGATGACATCAGAAGTTTCTAACGTGTTGATAATTTATTGTTTTAAAATATCTACTGTCCTGAGAAACACAGCTATTGGACAGCAGTAAGTTTATTACTGGATTTTTAGCATTTAGGTATATGTTCTGTGAAACTAAATTTACTGTGAAGGAGACAAAAGTTTTGATAATGCTACACATGAAGAAATTCTGAGGGTATAATATTTATCTCCAACAACTGTTTTGCATAAGGACTATCTTATCTAGAGGAGTTTCCTCTTCTGGAATGGCAAATGCTTCCTTCTCTGTTTCTCCCTGGTACTGAAAGCTCCTTGCAGTTGTCCTGTGACTGCCTCCATTTATCCGTCTATTGGACCTTCTTCACCAATTGGACCTTCTTAACCTGATTCCTGAGGTCACGTTTTGTTATTTAAATTTATTCTTAAGGATCGCTTTTAATACGAGGACAGCAGGGAATAAAACTGTTCTGTAACTTTGAGGAGTGTAACTTCTTCCCGTTATATTAGATAACAGTGAGTAGAAAAAACTATGGGATTTTACAGGGTTGCTAATTCATTACTGAATTAAATTTATACGTAGTGGGGAGTTGACAGTGACAAGCTCTACTCCCCATAACAAGCTTGAAGAGTAGATCTAATTATTATTTTTTTTTAAAAAAAAAAAGAAGAAAAAGGAGTCCTGTATATGAGGAATGAGTTGTGACAAACATTCACTACAAAACCACTGGAAAGAAGATGTCACCTGATATGTTAATAAGTCTAGAGGTTGTTTCTTATCTGTGATTGTATTGTAAAGTATAAATCTAGGTAAATTACTGAGAACAGATGTTACCTCAAGAATAATTGTCATTTTTGTACCAGAAAATGATACAGACTGATACAATACAGTATGTTCAATTAAAAGAAAAATATTAAAAATCTGGCCTGAAAAAACAACATTTGCAGAAGCTGCAGCAAAAGGAGATACAAAAAAAACTTATCAAGTCTCACATTGTAGGATGTTCAGAGAATTGGATGTTTTTAGTGCAAAAAAAAAGTAGAACTGATCTGAATGTGTATTAATTAAAACCCAACAACCAATAATCATAAGTCACCTTCTAACAAGGTCTCAAAGGTGTTAAATCTTCTGAAGCATGGAGGTGTAGTTCATGGGCTCAGAATGCAGCAGCTGCTATTCATTTGTACTAAGTAGCAGCTCCAAAAGAACAAGAGATTTAGAAAAAACATTCATTTTTCTTACTGAAAATTTTACTTAGAAGTGGAACCTTTGGAGATAGTTGCTAAAAGGCGTTTGTGAAACTGAGGTTTACAAAAAAGCCCCTGAAAAAATAACTAGCAGCCGTATTTGGGAGAGAGAGAAATAGTCAAACCAAACAGAACTGTTGAAAAAATTAAGGGTTATTAAAATAATGTCTGTAGATAAATATTCATATAAGACTTGTCATTTGTGTTGTAGCAGTAAATTTTCTCAACAAACGTGAAAAAAGTGCAGCAAACTTAAAATGGCTTTACAATGAAAAAAAATTACAATCTCTGAAGCCGTCTTTGGGATTAAGAGCTCTAACATTCATGTAGATTGTAAATTTTGTTTTAGGTAAGCATTTCCTACTCCAAAAACTACTTCACATCTCAAATAATGAGACAGACATCAGAGTCCTTTTTAAACTCTCACTCTTGCTATGTGTAAATGCTTTTATTCTTCTTTTTCTTTCCTTTTTCAAATCATCTAAGGTTTCTTCTCTCAAGTTGCAGAGAGGAGGAGGAATAAATATCCTTACCAAAGCATTGGAGGGTATGCTTTATTTTTACTTTCCTTAGTCCAAGGCTGTAAAAGAGCCAAGAACCTCCTCTGTCATTTTTGGAAAGCTAGCAAGAAAAGAAGGTCATGCCTCTGACTCTTCCTTCAAACTGAGTCTGCTGCTGCGTTTATTTCTATGCTGTTCACTGTGACGCTTATCTTCACTCGACAATACCTCAGTGGTTGTACAGAAGTACGGTCTTGTTACTGCATACCAAAATATTCTTGCTCTGAAGCTTGCTGACAGAAGTTACTTGATTTCTCTGGCAGCTTCTATCCGTTGAAAGCTACTAAATGCAAATACAAAGTCTTTGAATCGCAAACTGCTGGAGACCAAGAGATCATTCTAGAAATACCATTACATATTTATCCCCTCCTTTTTACAGATGTTTGCTATTTGCTACCAGCACACAAAAGATATAGGGCTAGGTGGACCTTTAATCTGATCCTTCTCAGTATTCCTGTATGCTTATAGCCACCCAAACAAAAAAAATTAGTCTTGCTCACCCAAAGCTGCCAATAAGCTTCGCTTTGACTAAGTTCAGTCATGTAATCCGGTCAGAACATTATCACTCCACAAGTGAGAAATTGTACAACTTTTAAACTTCCCTCAGGCCCTCATCTGTGAAGAGCAACTGGCGTCATGACTGACCATTGTGTATGTTTTCTGATTTATGTGTTGTTTATAAATTTGAATGGAGATAGTACTGCCTTTCCCTGTGCTCAATAAGCTCCTTCAGAGGCACACGGTAACCAAGAGACAAGATGTTCATACAACCTGCCACACATTATATTCAGCAATATATGTTCTTATGAGAAGCTGTGTTCAGTTAAGAATCCTGCTAAAGTGGTTCTAACTGCTTTCTAAATGAAATTGTAATTGGTATATCTTGGTAATGGATGACAGTTTTTTCTCTCTGGGAAGCAACACGAATGGAAATACTAGTTTTTGGCTAGTCTGAAAAACAAATTGGTTGCATTCTTGTCAGTCTTTCGAGTTGGAGCTGTGATGTGTGAAGGAAACAGAAAAATCATTTCTTAACATCAAAACTTATTAACTGACTTCTTCATATGTAGCTGCTGGTTCTCACTATTAGCTGTCCTGTCAAATCTTGATCACAGATACTTGTTTAAAATTTGTTCTGTTTTAGTTATGAATGACTAAATGTAAGTAACTAAAACTTAGTGTTCTATTTAATTTCCTGGTTTTATTTTTCCACTTAAAAGGCAGATTATCTATGGTTAATAAAAAAAGGGCTTTAAGAAGATTGTTTCTTTAAAATGGTTAAAAAAAAATCAGTTAGTACAATATATAATGCATTACTAGAGAATCCTGTATCGTTGAGTTGATGAGAGAATAAGTGAGTACACAGATAAATCATTTCATTTTGAGATGTTAGTTATTGTTTCTGTGTATTTAGTGGAAAGTTAACTGCTTTTTTACATTACCCATATTTTAGAATTTCCATTGTAGCTGGACATCCTGTTCTAGGGTTTGATCACTCTGAACAGAAAAAAAATAAAATTAAATCTTACCTTTGAATGCGATTTCCTGTAATTTAGTTTGCACTCTTTGCCTTCTATCCTGTCTCTGGGAACCTCTGAGATAAATCTGGCTCAGTTATCTTTACACTTCAGCCAGTCCTCCATCAGGTATTTATATATATTGATAAGATCCCCCTGAGCCTTCTCTTCTTTAGGCTGAACAATCTCAGCTCTCTCAGCATGTTCTTGTATATAAGATATTCCAGTCCCTTCATCATCTTTGCAGCCCTTGGCCAACTTTGCTTGGGTACATTTGTGTCTCCTCTGTGCTGAGGAGCCCAGATCTGGACCAGCACTGCAGCTGTGTCTCACCAGCGCTGAGGAGAGGAAAAGGTCACCTCTCTTAACCTTCTAGTGATGCTTTTCTTTGGTCATCTTTGCCACAAAGACAAAATATTGACTCATGGTCAATATGTTGTCCTCCAGAATCCACAGATTTTTTTTAAAAAGAACTTCCCAGCTGATTGGCCCCCACCTGTGCTAGTGTACGGGGTTATACCTCACCACATGCGGGTTTTCTGTTGAATTTCATTACGATTTCTGTCAGCCCATTTCTCCAACATGCCAAGGTCCCTCTGAATGGCAGCACAACTGCGTTATGTGTCAGCTCTTCCTCTGAATTTTGTACCATATACAAACTTGTTCAGGGTACAGTCTATCCCATCATCCAGGTAGGTCACAAAGGAAGATCGAGTCCTGGAGTGCACTACTTCAAAGGCTTGGCATTCTGTTTATTTTCTTCTCTAAGTCTAGCTTACCTCAGGGAAATTTTTGGAGGATCTCTCTCAGAAAAGCTTTCCCTGGAGAAATCCTAACTGTATCTGGAGAATCAATGTAAATTATCCTGGATAATCCCAGTGGGATGTGAGTTTACAGTGGCTGTCTTCTGTTGTCACAGAAAAAATGGTATTTATAGAGTCATGATGAGCATCAGAAATTTATACCTTTAAGATGATTTCACTATCAGTCGCTATCAGTCACTATTGTGATCCATTCAAGATGCAGAAAGAAGTACCTTACATCACTGAAGTATTTTTGTATCTCTGTGGTACAGAACCACTTCAAAAACTGCGGTCTACCTTTTCGTTTTTGTGGTATGAGTTGTCTTATGGAAGTTAAATTGGATTCAGAAGGGACAACAGCTCTCTTTCAGGGTTTGTGAAGGATGGTTGCTTAGTTTGGATTTATGGAATAGGTGCATCAGGCAGCAGGGGAAATCAGACCTTTTTGTAATACCCTTGCCTAGGACTCTGAAGCACTAGCAAAGGCTTTCTACTTTGTGTTGGTCATCAGTAAGAAATGTAACACTTGTGATTGTGTATTAGGCTGTTTATGTGATTCCTTCTGAGGTGTATACCTGTGTTTTCCTTTTGGGAAGGTCTGCTCTGTGCCTTTTGCTTGACATCGCTGCTGAGGAAAGATAAATGAACAGTGATATTCCTGGAAAAAGGTGGATTTAAATCTGTCATGCTTGTATGATCTATCCTGAACTGAAATGGGGCGGGGGGGCAGCAGTTTTTATTCTAGTCAAACAAGAATAAAAAAGTATTCATATGGTGATTACTGAATTTTGAGATCGGGACTTAATTCTTCAGACAGGAAAAACAAATCCAATAGCTACAAGTTTGTTTCCAAACATAAAAGCTTGAGTGCTGCCATAGAGTTACATCAAAGATGATATAGAATCATAGAATGTGTTGGGCTGGCAGGGACTTTTAAAGGTCATCTAGTCCAACCCCCCTGCAGGGAGCAGGGACATCTTTAACTAGATCAGATTGCTCAGAGCCCCGTCAAGCCTGGCCTGCTCTCTATCATATCATCCCCCCAGCCTGTACTGATAATGGGGATTGTCTCGACCCAGGTGCAGGACTTTACGCTTGGCCTCCTTGAACCTCATGAGGTTCACGTGGGCTCACTTATCCAGTTTGTCCAGGTCCCTCTGGATGACCTACTGTCCCTCTGCCATGCTGACCTCACCACTCGGCCTGGTGTCATCTGCAACTTGCTGAGGCTGCACTCAGTCCCACTATGTAATTAAGTTCTTTGTTAATTCAGATAACTTGGTGAGTAGCCAGTCGAGGTTTTGCAACCTTTTCCTTCTGTTACAGCTATGATATGTTCAAGTCTATTTTTAATGTATAGATGTGTCCAAATAGTGCAGTTTGAATTTCACATGCAGCTTAGTGCCCAGAGGGTGGTTTTAGGAGCTGATCCTTCCCATTACTTACAGCATAACAAAAAACTGTATGTAATTGCAATGGCATAAATAGACCCCAGTGGAAAATGACAAAGTTCCTGTAGATAAATCTTGTAAGTTTACAGATTAAGCAGTAAATATCAACACAAACCATGCTAAAGAATTCTTGGCTTTTTTTTTCTTTTAATTCTATTTCCTTCATTTAAAAAAACCCCAGATTTTTTCCAATTTTTTTTTTAGAGGAGTAGCTGAGTAAATCTTTGTTGAAAAAGGAAACAGACATATTTTTATATTTTCTTTTTCTCTTCATAAAGTGAATTTCTGGAGACTGATGTTGATATTTTTTCTGGAGTCCTGTCACAGAGTCACAGAATATTAAGGGTTGGAAGGGAACTCAAAAGATTATCTAGTCCAGCCCCCCTGCCAGAGCAGGATCAACTACAGTAGTCACACAGGGGCATTTCCAGGCAGGTAATGTTTTAGTTTATATTGGATTAATGCAGAGGAACTGTAGAAATGAAACATTTATCATCCAAAGTAATATTGTTGCACTACTCTTGTTTTAAAACCACATTGCTAACGATATTTGTGATTCTATCATGTCAGTGAGCTACTGCTCCTGGAATTATGGTATATATCATTTATTCCATCATAACTACATAAAATGCCAGAGTCATTACTAACTGCAGCCTCTGTTGCTATCATCCTAAGACATACTGAAGTTGTACTGTGAAGTTTATGATACTCACAGCACTAAAAGAGAAGGGTCTCTAATATTCTTAACATTTTTAAAGACATAATTGTGGAATTAGGTACTTTTTATCTGATTCGGCACTCAAATGTCAAGGGCAAAACACCAGCTATTTTGGCAAGTTTACTTCTGCTTTAGATGGTATTTAAAAGACAGGTGTATGAGTTTTAATTAGGTATGATATTAAAAAGTATTTAAATCTCCTATTCTACAAATGAAGGAAGAGAGATCATTTAGATCATAAAAGAGTGTATTTCTCGAAGGAATTATTGTGGGCTGTGTAGCTATCAGCAAAGCAACTGGAATTACTAGTTCTAGGATGTCAAAAGATTGATACACTTGACTAATTAGGAAGTCAGTTGGGATCGGTGACAGCTTTCTGCAGCAGCTTGTGAAAGCCAATTTAAAGGTCCCATAGGAAGTGTTAATATTGAACAATATTTGCAACTCTTATACTATCACTGCAGCAATGTCGTATGCAGTTCTCCCAGGGCAATTTAAAAGATCTCTAAAATACTGCATGCTATGTTTTCATTTCTTAAACTCTCCATCATGTAAACTTGAAGAATATTATAGATACTACGTGTATTAATAGCTAGCTATGTAGCTTCATAAAAGATGTCACAGTTATTTAAAAGTCAAAAAAACAGAATTTGGAGCTAACTTAACTGAAGGCATAGGCTTCTGAAAAGCAGGCTTTCTGAATGTTTTGGTTACATAATTTATTAACTATGAATGCTCTTATTTTCAGTGGTTAACTTTTTTCAGTACTTCCATGCATACAGGAAAACTACTACAGGAGTTTTTTCGTTCAGATCTCTGTGTACTCCATTTATTCTTCTGTTAATAGTTTTGCATGCCAGTGGAAGCACTAATCTATAATCCAGTTGCGACTACAGTATCGTAGAATCATAGAATGGCCTAGGCTGGAAGGGACCTTAGAGATCATTTAATTCAACCTCCCTGTCACGGGCAGGGACGCCTCTCAGCTAGATCAGGCAACACATGGGGACCATATATTTCAGATAAGTATGAAAAACAGGTAGTACCTACCCATAAATGTGTTACAGCTATGTTACCGAAAGATATGGGTTTGCAGTATTTCTATTTCATTATTTAAAACTTTTTTTTTATTTATTTGATGGGTCTTTTTATAGTAGACCAGATTATGCACAAGGATTTTTTTCTACTGAAAAGTGTTAGGTTTTTCAAGTAACTATGAAATCCATAATAGTCTTGGATAGGCTTAAAAGGAAAGAGATGACATGCTGAAATAGGATTGAAATTTTTCTTCTCTTATTCTTACTTTCTTAAACAAAGCTTATGAACTCTTTCCAGTAAACATTTACGGTATCATTCTAGGGACTCTGATATTACTTAATCTTTTTTGAATTACTGCTACCTAACTTTCTTATAAACTTTCCTCCAGTATTTGTATACCTTAATGTAACTAGCAGTTTGCCTCAAAATTTCTGCGAGCATCAGTTTGGATTGAAAATGTACACTGAGTATTTTCATTCTAGATGTGAGTATTTTAGCGAATTGCATGACATTCTATGGAGACAGGAAGGTTCAATAAATGAATAAACCTAAAGTAACCAAAAAATCAGAAACCACAGAAAAAACCCTCAGCACACATTGGCAAAAAAAGTCTCATTATATCATCCGAGTGATTTTTTTAAGGCATGTTCCCAGCCGTATTAGTAGCTGAGATAGTCCGTTAGTCATAAGACAGCAAACTTCAGTGTAATAATGCATGTTGTACCAAACGCGAAGCAAGAGAAAGAATCTGTATTTCAGCCATCACTTTTATTCTATATCTGTCATATATTGTACAGAAGGTAAATGTACTTAAATGCTATGTAAAGTTACAAGATACTTGCTAATTTTCCCATATTTCTTTTTTTGTATAGCTCTTTTGTGTAAGGTCATTAACAAGTCTGGTAGTGCAGAGCAAAGATATGAACTAAGGGTTACTGTTCCCTGGGTAGAAAACTGTCTTGGATGGCTGGTCCCAAAGAGTGGTGGTGAATGGAGGTAAATCCAGTTGTTGGTGAGTCCCAAGTGGTGTTCTTCAGGGCTCAGTACTGGGGCCAGGCCTGTTTAATATCTTTGTCAATTATCTGGACGAGGGGACCGAGTGCTCCGTCAGTAAATTTACCAAGCTGAGTGGAAATGTTCAGCTGCTTGAGGGTAGGGAGGATCTGCAGAGGGACCTTGCCAGATCTTCCTCTCTGCAACTTTGAACTTTTTTGTCTGTTTTTGTTGCCCTTGAAAACACTTACCTTAGATAATAGGATTCTTTAAAGCTTATTGAAATATGTAATTGATTTAAATGGGGAAAACAAAGAGAAATAGTGTTGTAAAGCAAAAATTCCTATAATAATTTCCCCTCATATTCGCATCTAGAAGGTTATCTTACCTCCTTACATGTAGACCAGCACTTTCAGAATTCCTTAAATTAGTTGCTTGGCATGTCATTCCCATCAGCTAGTTTAGATCCTTGTTTGAATATTCCCTGTTAACAGTAACTGCAGAATCATATATCTGACTATCCAAGGTGTGTGTTGACCATAGGAGCTTTGTCTAGTGAGGCATATTGAGATTTTTATCAAACATTTTTTTATTCCTTTGTGGTGAATTTTCATCATATAGTAAATTCCTAGAGTTATGTTCTTTATCCTCCCAGGCACATACTCAACAGTTTAACAAGGTTCAAAAATCTGACATTTTCTGATGTGTTTATTTGAGGAAATAAAAGTGGGGCATTTAATGTTTGCATTTAATTATAATCTTACAGAAAGATTCATAATTCTTTCAGGGGATGTTATACATACATGTGTGATATGATGAGTAGAATTTTCTTGAACTACATCAATTAATTAACGTTGGCCAGAAGTTATTAAATGCGAAGGGAAAATAGCTTTCGTTTAAAGCTACCTATGGATATCACTTTTTGTCCTAGCCAGTCCAATATTGTTCACTCAGCTTCCTACTGAGAAACAATTTCTCCTTTTTGCAACAATAACTTAGATGATCTCTTGTCTAATACAACAAACCATTTAGAGGACAGCTCTTGAAAGCTGACACGAAACTGATGGTTTGCAGTTGTGAGAGGATACTGAAATGAAAGTGTGAGTGAAATGACATTTCACTTAAATCTATGCTGTTAATTGCAAGAGAGCAATTTGTGAATGTTAAAACTCTGCTCTGATTTTGAAATAGTTTTAATAATACCATTATTATATGTTGTTATTATTATTATTGTTGTTGTTGTTGTTGTTTTGATATTGCTATGGTAACTTAGAGGGTTCCTTCTCTCTCCTTTACAGAAGGTGAGGAGACTGGAGTGATGGACAGCCTGTTGGAGGCCTTGCAATCGGGTGCAGCTTTTCGAGACCGAAGGAAAAAGATACCAAAGTCTAAAGGTGAATAATCCAGTTTACATTTTATTTTCTAGAGAAAGTTAAAAGTGTTATGAGTCCAGTGCTCTAGAACTTAAAACGCTGTTGAGTTTAATTCTTTCTGGCAATGACAACTTTCAGGGGTGTTCAGGCTATTTTGCTGACCTAGAAGATCATCGAGTTCAGCCTTTGTCCCAGCCCTATCAACCTACTAAACAATTCCCCCAACACAACATCCACCCGTCTCTTAAATACCTCCAGGGACGATGGCTCAACCACTATGACAGTAGCACTTTGGAGATTAAATTACTGAGTTTAGCATAGCCTGATTTTTATGAGAAGACTCTACAGTACAGCCACATGTACTTTAGCTTCTTAGGGTTTGTAGTTGAATGGGGGAGGCAGAAGTCATCTTGCCGCATTGTGTCACTAGTACATAACTGTCACTTTTCTCCTAGAAATATCCAACTTCTAAATAATTCTGCGTGGTAATGTTACAACACTTCAATAACTTGCAAGGATGTGTTTTACTTGTGTTGTTTCCTTGCTTTTGCAGATGTACCACAAAATCTCAGTCTAACCACACAGCGACCTGTGCTGAAAGCTTGTAACCATGGTAATGAACCATTTTCATGAATTGCATGCTCTTCTTAACTTAGGTAGTTTGTGCTTTCAAAAGACTGCTGTGATTTTTTTTCAGTTTTATACATCAGTGGAATATCGAAACTCTATTGAAATCTGATTTTTGAGAATCACCTACATATTGCATCCTGAAACTATACTTACTGATTACTTTGCAAAGCTCTCTGTCCTAGATATTTCCTTTATTTATTTAAAATTTGGGGAATTTTTAAATGTAATACTTCTATAATCCTTAAGAACAATTGTGCTGGGAATTTTTTTTATGGTTTGTGGAGGGGAACGTTTTAAATGTTACTAAGTGTTTGCGATACTTAATCAGAGAACTTTTTGCAGTCATTCTGTTTGTCTTGGTTTTCTTGAGACTGTAGCTGGAATGACTTAAGCTATCGTCTAGTACAACAAAAGCAATATTGTATCAGCAAAGAAAGAGTAAATTAGTTGCTTTATGGCAAAATGTTTATCCAAATTTTGAGCACGAGTCTCATGCATATGTTAGTTCATAAGCTCTTGAACTCTCACTGTAATCAGTGGGACTTGCTCATGTGTGAAAAGTTACAATGAGGACATGAGAGCTTGTTTGCTTTGGTTGTCAGACAATCTATAGTAAAATCATTATATTTAGCTGTGTTTTAATTAAAGCTTGAGGAGTCCAGAATGACTGTTTTCAGTGGCTTATAGCTAGAGGACTCAGGAAAAAGTTTATATATGTAGTACCTCCTGTAAAGAAAAATTTTCAGTGAAACGTAAAGAAAAAAAATGTTTCCTTTCTTATTTTTTAAAGCAAAATGCATTATGGTTTGATACTGAAATGCACCTCAGGCCTTAGAAAACAAATGATCAAATTGATGATATTAGTTATACCTCATGTTTAAGTGTTTATTTCTTAAGTGTCTGTGGAAAAAAAAAATAATGTAGCAAATTTGGCATTATTAAACATAAAATTAAAGAAAATAGAGCTGGAAGGGCAGTTTAAAGATAATTAGTTCACTTATAGCGATTGACTGAAAGAAGAATAAAGCGTATTTGACAGGTACTTTAGCACAGAACATATGGATATTTGAATAATGACTACAAAGCACATTGCAATTTATCCTATAAGTACATTTAACTGTAAGAACAATTATGTTGAATATTGCTTCTTTTCAATCCATTCTATCTATCTGTCTTATCTGTGTAGTTTCCAGTTTTCAAACTAACTGCATTTGAAAAAAACATTAGGGCCATGTTTTATGTTTCAGGATAAAAACAAAACACACAAAACCTCACAAAAAATAAGAAACCAAGTTTTTAATTCTTCAAAATCTTAGTCTAATGTGGGGATTGATTTTGTACATCAGTTGGATATAATTTGCTACTGAACTTTGAAGTTCAGAAATTTGATTTGGAGAGGAAAGCAAACTCTTGGAGTTTTTCTCGGTTTTACGAAAGTCACTTGATCCATAGAATATTTTGAAACAATCTTTTTCTAAGACATTTTGAAATTAATTCAGCTTTTCTGTCACCTGTCTTGTTAGCTCAGGAACATGGTAATACTACTGTGAGCTTACTTTTAAGGAACTTATGTTTTCAGTTTGTTTACACGTGTCACAATATCTACATGTTACATCTTTCTGTCTTAATCCAAGCAGTGCTAAACTTGGTGTAGGTTATGGTGAGTTCACTTATCAAAGCCTTGTTTGGCTTTTTGATAGAAATACCTGGTCATTGGTTGCTCAGACTTCAGCTTTGATGTGAGGTTTTTGGGTTTTTTTTCTTTGCTGTTCAGTGTCTGTGTAGGAAAGTTGAGAATTTGGTTTTAATAATTTATCTGGTTATTGGGAAATCAGAAATTATGTATGTTGTATTCTATGTAGAATGAGTACTAGAACCTGACTAACAAAGTTTAGTTTTAGATAATAACTTCACTGAAGTTAACAATGTGACCAATCAAAGCAAGCATTATAGTTATAAAGTTTCTTTAATTTTCTGAGTTAAGCAATGCATAATGTAAGGGTTTTTCAATATTATCCTCTGTATCTTTTTTCTTGCACTTAATATCTGATATACCTACATATGCAGTAACATAGTCTTTCTATGTCTGTGTGTATAAGTGATGAATACAGTATATAATGGTTTCTTACATGAACACTGTATAAGCAAGAAGTCTGTGATTTCAGCCCACTTAAGAAAGATTGGGATATGTCTTTAGGTAGAAGTATTGGCTCAGTCTTTCATCGATTTTCTGTTTTCCCCAACCTAAAATTTCAAATGGATGCTAAATTATGAATCATGACAAAAAAAGACATTGGCTTACACTACGCTTAAAATATGTGGAGACCTATAAAATAGTCCTCAAGCAGCAATTCAAGCACTTTCCTTGTTTGCTTCCATACTTGTTTTGACTGGTTGGGTCAACTGTTAACTGGTTTGGTTACTGCTTATTCTGCTGAGAATAATGGACTCAGAGTAGATATACTTTATGAACACACACTGCAGATTCATACCTAGGATGAACTTCTTTGACACCTCATGCAGTCAAAAAGAATTACAAGCCATGCCTTGAAATGTCTGCCCTCTGAATCATTTTGAGTGTAGCAGTCTCTGTTGGGCAGACGCCATCAAGTTCTAGTTGATCTCTTTTGTTTCAAAAGAAAGCAATAAATAATAATATAATAAAAACTGGTTTAACTTTATGAGTGAAGGTCTTTCTCTAAAAATGTGGAATACAAATCAGACCCAAGCAAAGACAGGAACTAACTTTGCAGGTTAGGGCTGGACTGGCCACTAAATGTGGACAGATGCTCTCTAACCCCCTCTTCCCCCCCAAACAGGAAGGAAAAGGGAATGAGGCAGAGAGACTTATGGGTTAGGAAAGAAAAACTGGAACAGCTTTAATGAAACAATAATGGAAATAATAGTGAAATGATAAAAATAAAGAACTATATGCAACTATATATAAGCCTGATATCGAACCCAATGTCCTCCCCTGCCAATAGGAATCCCCACTGGTGCTGCAGAGCAGGCGGCACTGGGGAGGCCCCAGGCTCAGTGGTGGGAGCTGGATTCGGGAACTCAGGGTC
>NW_009728439.1:0-311 GCF_000703405.1 Apaloderma vittatum
AGGTGGGCTTGGGGATAACATGTGCCAGGGCTTCCCAGTATGCCCAGTCCTTGGAGCTGTCCCGTAGCGGTAGCACCTGCTTTGCTGGTGATGTGGCCTTCTCCCTGCGGGGGTGGAGAGCAAAGCCCTGGGGCTCAGCTCCTCATGGGTGAAGAAAACCCTCGAGCCCCTCAGCTGCACTGAGCACCATCGCCGTTGTCACACAAATGAGCCTGATTGTACCGCTGGTACCTGGCTTTGTTTCCTTTCGAGGGCTGCTGATCCCCTCCTGCCAGGTTGCGCCCAGTCATCCCTCACTCAGGCCCTGTCTG
>NW_009728440.1:0-229 GCF_000703405.1 Apaloderma vittatum
GTGTCCCCGGGGACACGCTGGGACTGGGAATGCCCAAGGAGGCACCGCTGCTCCCATTGGCCTTGAGTGCAGGCTGTCGAAGGGGAAAAGAACCCCAAATTTCAGTGCTGTGAGTGGATTTGCAAGTCTTGTGCCACAGTAATCCATGGTGTGTGGCCATGCCGGGCTCCACCTGATGGAGACCCTCCTGGTCTGGTGGCCTTGGCCGAGGGGGACCCTCCGAAGGGAC
>NW_009728440.1:258-505 GCF_000703405.1 Apaloderma vittatum
CCCGGGGTTGCTCTGGGAGGGGAAATCACCTTCCCCGGAGCAGCTCCTTCGTGCAGCCCCAGAAGCGCGTGCTGTTGTGCTCGTGTCCCCCCGACCCGTGGAGCAATGTAGGGACGCAGCTCAGAGGGACAGGGAGGAGTAGGGGACCCCCTCGATGTTCAGGGGTTGGTGCTCATCGCTTGGGTGGCTTTTCTCCACCTGCACAAGGTTTATTTGGGTGAGTTAGCCCCCACTGTCCTGGCCTTGA
>NW_009728441.1:0-417 GCF_000703405.1 Apaloderma vittatum
GCCGCTGTGGAGCCCTCACCCTGCCGGGGAGCAGGGCCTGCAGCCCCCAAGATGGCGCGATGGCTGCCTCGCTCCACCGACCTGGCCCGCTTCTGCCAGAAACTCAACCGGGTGAAGACCTTGGAGGACGACATGATGGAGACGTCATTCAACAGATGCCTTTCCACCATCGACCTGACGCTGCTGGGCATCGGTGGCATGGTGGGCTCTGGGCTGTACGTCCTCACCGGCACCGTGGCCAAGGAGATCGCCGGCCCCGCCGTCATCGTCTCCTTCATCATCGCTGGCTTTGCCTCCCTCCTGGCTGCCCTCTGCTATGCCGAGTTTGGAGCCCGGGTGCCCAAGACGGGCTCTGCCTACATGTTCACCTACGTGTCAGTGGGTGAGATCTGGGCCTTCCTCATCGGCTGGAACGTG
>NW_009728441.1:548-786 GCF_000703405.1 Apaloderma vittatum
CCCCGCACTTCCTGGGGGCCGCCCTCCTGCTGTTAGCCACTGCCTTCATCTCCTTTGGGGCCAAAGTGTCCTCCTGGCTCAACCACGTCTTCTCGGCCATCAGCATGGGTGTCATCCTCTTTATTCTCATCATGGGCTTCATCCTTGCACAGCCCAAGAACTGGAGTGCCCAGGAGGGTGGCTTCGCCCCGTACGGACTGTCGGGCATCATGGCTGGCACAGCCACCTGCTTCTACGC
>NW_009728441.1:1015-1858 GCF_000703405.1 Apaloderma vittatum
GGGGGGGGTGGGAGCTCCCCACTCCGCTTGCCACAGGGGCTGGGAACTGAGGGGCTTTGGGTCTGACGTGGTCCTTCTTCTGCCTGTCCCTCAGCAATGAACACGGTCCTGCTGAGCAACCTCTTCTCCCTGCCACGCATTGTCTACGCCATGGCCGAGGATGGGCTCTTCTTCCAGGTGTTCTCCCGAGTGCATCCCCGCACACAGGTGCCCGTCGTTGGCATCGTGGTCTTCGGGCTGCTCATGGCCCTGCTGGCCCTCGTCTTCGACCTCGAGGCCCTGGTGCAGTTCCTGTCCATCGGCACGCTGCTGGCCTACACCTTCGTGGCCGCCAGCATCATTGTCCTGCGCTTCCAGCAGCAGAAGGTGGCTGCCCCGGCGGCGGGTGGCCGCCCCAGCCACGAGCCCCCCGAGGGTCCCTCCGCTAGTGAGCTGAAGGAGTACGAGTCCTTCTCCGACAAGCTCCAGCTGGTGGACAGGGACAAGAACAAAGAGCACCGGGAGCCAGGGCAGCTGAAGGCAGCTTTTGAGCCCTACCTGGAGTTCCTCAGCGACTTCTACCCGGGCGAGGTGGTCACGGTGGCCGTGGTGACCCTGATGGTGCGTCTGCCTCTGCTCCGTCTTGGTGTTCGGCAACACTCATCTCCACCTGCCCACCTGGAGCTACTCCCTGCTGCTGGTCCTCTTCAGCCTGGGCTTCCTGCTCAGCCTCCTCCTCATCTGGGCGCACGAGCAGCAGCGCAACACGCAGACCTTCCAGGTACGCCCGGGGGCACCAGGCAGGGTCGGTGGGGTGGGAGAGGCTCTGATGGACCCACGGGAGGCCCTGGTCCTGTCAGGCTG
>NW_009728441.1:1921-3052 GCF_000703405.1 Apaloderma vittatum
TGCATTGTTACTGGTCACCAGGAGGGGACATCCCCAACACCTCTGTGTCCATCCCACGAGATCACTCCCGCCTGCCCTGGGCTGCCTCCATATCCCCGCAACCGCCCGCTCCCCTCCTGCCCATCCCAACTCCTTCTGCCTTTGAGCTGCATGGTGGAGCTCATTTCTTCAGCCTCTAAACCTCTTTTGTGCCTCTCGTGCTCCTCCCTCTGCATTTTCCAGCCCATCTGGTCCTTGTCACAGTGCAGCTCTGTGACCGCTAACACCAGTGGGAACCCCCCCTCCCCTGCTTCTCCAGCGAGGACCACCTTGGCTCAGGATTGCACCCAGAGCTTGTTCAGTCCTTGTGACTCTGCCTCAGGGCTGTTTCCAGAGCCCGTGCCCACCTCACCAGCCTGACTCCCAGCTCCTGGCTCCCCACCTGTCATGGTCCCTTTTGGGCTGCTTTTTTCACGGAAAAAAAAAAAGTCATTTTCAGAAAGCCCAGGTTGACAGTCACGTTGTCCCCCACATTATCAGTGCTGGCTTTTGGACATAAGGTTTAAGGATGGGGAACATGGTCCCGCAAGTCTCACCCCCTCCCCGGCTCCTTTTCTCTGCAGATCCCCCTGGTTCCCCTCTCGCCAGCGCTGAGCATCGTCCTCAATATCTACCTGATGCTGAAGCTCAGTTACATGACGTGGCTCCGCTTCGCCGTCTGGCTGCTCTTGGGTGAGTGCTCCGGAGAGGGCAGGGGCTGCTTCGGGGGAGAGGGAAACCGGGCTTGTCCCGGCACTGGCCGGCTGCTCTTCTCCACCCGTGATGGGTTTATAAGGCGCCTCGTGCCCGTTTCTGCCTCCAGTTCCCCTTTGGAGACTCAACCCAAGGTCTCCCAGCATCTCCCTGACCCCCTCTGACTCCCAGGGTGTTACGGCTTGTTCCCGTTAAGGTTTGGACGCTCCTTCAAGCTCTAGACCAGAACCACCCCCTACTCCTGAGGCAGCTCCCTGGGGCTTGGGTCGTCCTTCCAAGCTGGGGCCTTCACCTCTCTGGGGACTGGGGGTGCCCCCTTTGCCCTTAATGCACTGCAGCGTCCTCGGCCCCTTCCCAGCAGCTCGCTGGAGCCGCACCGGCGCCGTGACTCGTGCCTCT
>NW_009728442.1:0-1933 GCF_000703405.1 Apaloderma vittatum
AAGGAGGAGGCCAAGAGGACCCCGGCTATGGGGGAGCTGCCCGGGCCGGGGTGAGAGGGAGCATCCCTGCGGAGAGACGCACCGGCCGGCCTTGCCGCCTGGTCCCTTGGTCCCCTGCCCGCCCTTCTCACCTGGGCCAGGGCAGCACCGCATCCCTCCGGGGTGCGGGAACTGCTGGCCGAGGGATAAAAAGCCATTCCTTGCCTTAGAGGAAATAAACCCCAAATTTATTTATATTTTTTTATTATTATTTAGAAACCTAACAGGGAAAGCTAAAAATCCCGCACAGCCTTGCAGGGGAAAGAGAGAATAAAAAAGGGCGGGGGTATTAGAAAGTTGAGAAAGTGTCTCTAGGCAAGTTAGACAGGTGGACCTGCCTGGGGAGCTACTGGCTAGCTTGGGGCAATAAAAAACGGTTAATAGGTTGGGGAACAACAACCAGTCTTTCAGCTGTTTCCTACCGTTTGATCTTGTTTAATATAACATTGGGGGAAAGGCAATTTAATTTACAGCCCAAACGTTTATTTAATATCCTCCTCTCTTCTACCCACTCTCCAAACAGAAGGACAGGGCATAATCATATATTCGAGTACCTGTATTTTCTGCACAAGCTGGTACCACTCAGCACTGCTGATTTTCCTTCTCTGCTCGAGATACGGCAAAACGAGAAGGTTCAGTTTAGAGCAATCATTTGCCCGGGAGATGATTTTTAAAAATGAAAGCAAGGCATGTCCCAGAAAAAAAAATTCTAAAAAAAAACCAATTCGAAAGAAAAAAAATCTCTACTACAGTCCCTTTTCTCTATGTATCGAAATTCAGGCTTATATGTTTAGGTAATCTAATCTATTGAGAGAGGCTGGGGGTGGGGATGAAAGGGAGGAGTTGGAAAGAGCTGAAATGCTTGTGACAGTTTAAATTCATGCCAGGTTTCAGTCTAATTTCAACTGATTCCGGCGTGTGATTTCAGTCCCACCGATATGCTAGTTAATATTTTATACGTATGATGGACATGCTGTAGCCTCGGATCTCCGAAAGGAGACAGAGCTTTTGAATGCACCTGATTTTCCCTAGGCATTTGTTGGGTTAGCACCCTCGTATTTTCATAGGGGTTCCCCTTACAGGAGAAATGAGAACAAAACGCCATTAAACAAACGCATGAACACCTCCCTCCGGAGGCCAAATCCTTCCCCAACTTTTATGCAGCCAATATCCAGCCCGGAGTCGGAGACGGGAACCCCGGAGAAGTGGCTACGGCCAGGGACGGTTTTCGTTTCGGAGGCGAAAACGAGCGCTTCTTCTTGGGTCCTCGCCTTGCTTAAGCACAGATGCAGTTCAGGACGGTTTATTACGTTCAATGAACTTAGGATGTGCAGTGAGTCATTCGCATTTTGGGATGCCCCTATATATATAGGTTAATCCATATGTGCATGCGCACATTCGTGTGTGTGTGTGTGTATATATATATATACACACGTAATATAGGTGTGTATTTGGTGAGGGAAAAAGGATTTAATTCGGAATCATCTGCAGATATGGCTTCTCCCCTCCTCAGTCCCACAGAGCCTAGAAGGTGAAGCAGGACAAAGGAGGCAGCCGGAGCAGGCTCGTCCCGGGACTCCGCCGGTGTCTTCGCCCCGGCAGGCCGGCCCGGATAGGCAGGGAATCCCGAGGAATTGGTTCAGCCTCCGGAGGTGCCCTCTGCTCCAGCACCTCTCCTCTTTCCGTTAGACGGCGTTAGGCCGTCTGACATTAAGGGAAAGAAAAAGGAATTAAAAAAAAAAAAAGAAAGGAGGAAAGAAATAATTTGCCAAAGCAAAAGAAATTCCCCTTCTACCCACTTCAAGAAAAAAAAAAAAAAAGAAGGTTAACTGTTTTCCCCCGCTGCCTCCCCAGCGCTCCTCTCGTTGCCCGGGCCAAGAGCGCACAGCGGCTG
>NW_009728443.1:0-239 GCF_000703405.1 Apaloderma vittatum
ACAGGTCAGTCACCGTTACCTCAACGTGAAAGCTAATTCCAGGTGTGTGATTATCTGACATACTGAAAGATGTGGTTTCCCAGCATTCGCTTTTTTTGGAGCTGGAAAAACATGGCAAAGTCATGGCTAAAACATGGGCAAACCTTTTACTGTGATTAGGTGGTGTCAGTACACAGAACTCAAGCTGAGAAGCCGAGCAATAAACTACAAGACACGAGACTAGACACAGCTCACGGCAG
>NW_009728443.1:308-572 GCF_000703405.1 Apaloderma vittatum
CCATATTGCTGTTCACAGACAGGGTGCCCGGGGCAGCCGGGTGTTTGGCAGCATGTCTTCTCCCTGCCATCAAGCCATTGCAGAGGTGAGGGTAGAGTTGGCTCCAGGGTGGTGGGATTCTGCAGAGGAGCACCAACCACGAGGCTCCCAAGTCCGGAGCTCGGACCTAGCGCTGGGATTTCCCTTTTCTATCCAGGGCTGCCGAGTCAAAAGGCTTTCTTTCTTACTCATTTATCACCAAAGGACCGGTCTTCCTCCTGCGGC
>NW_009728443.1:603-1519 GCF_000703405.1 Apaloderma vittatum
GCATCGCACTGCCCTGTCTCCGCGAGCGGGCAGCGCCGACATCCCCAGCAGTCTGCGGGCTCCGGCAAACACGGGACAACACACTGCTGGCAGACCGAGGACTGTGAGCCCCGGGCAACTTCTTAGTTGGGCTGAGCAAAAGGGACACCAGGGAAGGTACAGACACGTGGTGACCCCAGCGAGGCTAAAACAACAGCTTTCCACAGACAAACAAAAAAAAAAAATCTGTATAGAAAACATTATGGCTTCAAATTAACCACGACTAGCTGGTGGGTGATGAGCAAGGTTTGGGGCTGGCATCGGTATCTCGATGTTTACGAGAAACTACCATCAGCCAACACCCTGAAAGTGCAGCCAAGAGAAGCCACAGCCTTTCAGGCAAGTCAAGCTTAGAAAGAGCTACATCTGCTTGAGCCACATCCTCCCATGTGAAACGCACACTCTGAAAAGATGGAAAAGCCAACCAGCTACCGTATCAGGTTCAAAGCACTTTGCTAGCCTGGGCTGAAGATTTTTCCTCCACTCCAACTACCAAGGCAGGGATGAGCACTTCACAGGATTGTTCCTGTTTTGCCATCTCTGAAAACGCTGCTCACAATAAAACCACACAAAGCAGGAGACCAGAGCAAAAATCTTTCCTCAAATCCAGACTCACGCTTCCCCCACCCAGTCCTGCTCGCTCCAAAACGTCCCAAGGCTTTAAGGTATTCCTAACTGGACTTCATGGCTCCATCTTCTCACAGATCAGACCAACACAGCTGCTGGGCTGACGTTTCAGCACCTGCTGGCCTTTCCAAACAGCCTGCAAAATGTAATAAAAAGTATTGCTGTTTACTCACTAAATGACAACCATCTCCCCTTCCGAAAGCCCTCTCCTCCCTGCAACAGCAAGTATGGAAAGGCGCCATCCTTTACA
>NW_009728443.1:1550-8255 GCF_000703405.1 Apaloderma vittatum
TATGCTAAGTCTGGCTTTGCAGAGATAATCCTCCAACCGGTGGTCCTCCAGCAACCGCGTGCCCCGAGTTCACCATTGGAAATCCGTGGGGTCCACCACGCTGGAACACAGTCCTCGTGGAGGGCCAGAGACACTACGGTGTGTGCAGAAGTGCATGTGCGTCACTCCACGGTCCCCTCCGTGAACAAACGCAGGGAAGACCATCAGCGCTGCGTTCAGGAAGACCTTATGGAGGGTAGGATGGGGAGGGTGGAACCCATCCAAAAAAAGCCCAAGTTTCCATGAGCCTAGGAATGAGGGGCTGCAACACAACCTCGGCCTCTTCTGTCCAACGCACAGGATGGCCACGCCACCAACACCGTACACGACAACTCTGACACTAAGCTGGAGTAACACATACAGGCACAAGGCCCTCTTTGACAGGTGGACCTCTGTTGTGCAGCAGGGCAGGGCTGCTGCCAGGAGCTCAGGGTAAGATGCAGCTAGGACTGCCTGCGAAACTGGAGGAGGAGGACCAACAAGCATGAGGAAGACCTGGGAGAGCAATCAACAGCAGAGGTAGGAGAGGCCGCAGTGCAGTTGTGGAGGGCAACGGACGGGTGAAGGGCTGATGTAGCAAGGCTGCAAAAGAGCGGGGCTCCCAGCGAGCCTCTTGTGGAAACACAGGAACGCATCACCTGTCTCGGGGCCTATCTATCCCTACACATCGCACCGCCCTGCCTCGGGGAGGAGATGGCGTGAAGGGAACAGAAGAGACTAGAGGTGACATGGCTGGTCGAGACCTTCAGGTCTAGCATGTTACCACCCGCGCAGCCCAGATCCTGGCCACTTCAAGTCCGAAATGGCAGCGTTGCAGCAGAGCAGCGACACCTGTATCCCGTGAAGCTGCGGCCTCTGCCCTGCCAGATGCAGACAGATTGCTCCAGCATTGCTTCACCGGGGCCACAGCTCTTAGACGGTCCTCTGTCGTTGGTTGTGTTTGTGTACTCGGCACAGCCTCCGCAGGGGCCTACGATCCACGTGAAACTATACACCCCGCACATGCAAACGGTTCAGACGCGTGAACAACACAGGTTTGACACAGAGTCACTCTAAATGGGATCTCTCTCAATGCCCTTCGCACCCTGGGGGATCCTCCGGCCTCCCCCAAGGAGATTTTTCAATCTGTGTACACCATTGCCTTTAGCATGTTGGTTTTTTTGTTTTTTTAAAACATGTTTTGAGGCTTCTATTAAAACACAGAAATACAGAACAATTAAAAACCAGCACAAGTTTTGCCTTTCCCAGCAACCTATTTACAGCTAGTTCCAAAAACCCTCTTGCACATTTTGGTTGCTTAAAAATAATAAAAAAAAAAAAATTACTGTTTAATTAAAAAAAGAGGGGGGTGGGGAAAAAGGGAAAGAAAAAACACTTGACGGAGGAAAACCGTAAATGAAAACTTTACGAACTGCCACAGGGTCTGGATGTCCCTGGACACCACGCAGGGTTCAAAGTAACAGCCCCACTCCCAGCCCCTCCACCCTCCCTTCCCCCCCAAAAAAGGAAAAAGAAACCCAATTCACATCAAGTTTACTGCACATCTGGTTTTCTGTGTAGAGGCGAATTCGATATGAAAAGCATCCCATGTGGTGTCCTCCACTGGCGTTGGCCCCCAACCCTCCCCCAAAGAAAGGTTTAAAAACGTTTGTACAGGCAGCCCCGTGCCCGCCGCGCCCCCGAGCGCCGGCCGGGGTCAGAAAGGCAGGGTCGCCATGTTCCCAGGCCCAGGGCATCTGGCTGTCCAGGGAGACACTCCTCTGCCTCATCTGGTGCGTGACCATGAGGTTCTGCTGAGGCGGGGGCCCCATGAGAGAGCCCTGAGGTGACATCATGTGTCCTGTCTGGGCATACATCTCCCCCGACACAGACATGCTCCTCTGCTTGGCCTGCATCAGCATGAAATTCTGCTGGGCCATCAGGCTCTGCTGTGGAGACATCATGCCCTGGTGCATGCTGTTGCCCATCATGCCTTGCTGGGCCGGTATGCCTGTCCTGCCCAGCATGGGCACTTGTCCGGGATGGCACATGGGCATGCCGAGTCCCCTCTGCATGCCCTGCTGCCCGGGCAGGCTGGGGGCGTTCATACCTGGCCGCACCGGGGGCTGGTCAGCCATCATGTTCTGCAGGTTCATGAGGTGGAGGTTGGAAGGCTGCGATTTGGGCGCTTGGCTGTCGCTCTTGGGGAAATACTGCAAGGTGCTGCTTGGCTTCTCTGACGGGATGATCCTGGACAGGTCGAACTCGGGGATACCCGTGGGCGTGGGGCGGATGACCTCGCTGAGCTCAGGGTCGTTCAGCACCGATGCTACCCCAGGAAGAACGGGTGGGTAGGGCTCGCTGATCCGAGGCGGGATGTTCTTGCCCATCATGTGCTGCTGAGGGGGCATCTGGCCGGGCTGCTGGGAGGGAAGGTCCTCAGGTGGCAAGGGCATCCCTGGCGGGTAATGCTGCTGCATCCCAGGGCCGCCTCCTCCGCCAGGGCCCATGGGCATGCCTCCGGCGGGAGACGGCATGGCATTGTGTGACTGCTGCATGCGGGGAAACACGAGCTGGTTGGAAGGAATCATCTGCGAACTATTGGGCACGGGGCCGCACTGCTGGTTCAAGGAGTCCTGGGGGCCTGGGGGCAGCATCATAGGGTTCTGGGGGGGCACGCCTGCCCCTGGTGCACTCGGGTGCATAGGAATGTTGGAGCCCAGTGGGTTTGGGGAGGACATCATGGAGGTGGGGGGTGGTTCGTGGGAGAGAGGTTGCTGCCCAGGCAGGTTCATTCCCATGGGGCTCTGAGAGGATCCAGGCCCCACCGAGTTCAAATGCAGTTGATTTGGCTGATTGCCCGTCACACCTAAGGACACGAAAAAGAGAGGAGAGTTAATTCTATTCACAGACCTCTCAGAGCTGCAAAATCCATGCCCTGGAAGCCTGCCAAGCACTCCTGCTCAAAAAGTCCAGAGCATGGAGCACGATGCTCAGTAAGCCGCCTCAGGATGGGCTTTGCAAAGCACCAACGACAGGGAAAAGTGCCCTGGACTGCAGCTCTCCAAGCCTGTGAACAGCAGAGACCCATCCCAGCTTCATCCAGTCACACTCTGGATTTGTAGTTGCTTACAGCCCACTGATTTTTAGAGTCCCACCTGGCTCTGCATGTTGGGACAGCCCTACACCAGAGCTACACCTGGAAAGCACCGAGGAGTGACCCTTGACCACTACCTGCCTGCAAGGTTAGCCACCCGGCAAGCTCTTGGAACCACACAACCTCGGGCGGTGAGGAGAAAGAAAAAGCACAGGAGTTGGCAGCCCGACACATGTGCTCTGCGGGAGCGGACTGTGCTCATTGGTACAGCAGAGCACTCAGTGCCTGCGGAGGCGTTTGGGTTAGGAGGGCGCCAATGCATTTGCATGGCTGAGGTCAACCTAAGGGACTGCTCAGCAGTGAAAGAGTCAAAAAGTTGATGTTTCATTTTGAAAACTGCCAAAAATACGTATCAGACAGCTTTAAACCTTTAAATCAAGTGGTGCAGCATGCTGGAATTCCCCTTGGGGCTGGTCACCAAGTGAAGAAAAACGCTCATTTGCCTAGCTGGCCTCACCAGTGCTACCAGCTAGTGGAGCGTATCAGGCTGTCGTCTACTGAAATCAGAACTAAGCTATGACGTAGCCTTGCCTGTGCAGGCACCTGGCCTCCACTCAAAACACCAGACTCCCAAACCCAGTTAAGAGCATCCCTGTCCCGCTGCACAAGAACACCAGGGCTCCGAGCTGTAGAAATCTGCTTGCAAGTCCTGGGCCCAAGACAACTTCAGGAGCCATGAAAACCCAGGGCCAACACAGCCACATGAGGTAAAGGTAGTTCCAAAAACTTCCAGCAGGAGAACAGGTTCTCCAACGTGGAGCAACAGGCCTGCCAGAAGCCACGAGACGGTCTGACACCTCCCAAGCTCAGCTCCAGAGGCACGTACCTGACATGCTTCCAGGCGGGAGCATAGGCCTGTCCGGCAGCAGCTCGTCATCAGAGGTGGCAATGGTTTTGATGGCATTGTGGTAAAGTGGTGTGGAACTGGGCATGGCGTACTTGGACATCTGGGACATCATCAGCGAGAGGGGGTTCTGGGAGGGGGATGGATCTGGAGAGGAAGTAAAAGGCATGTTGGGATTCATGGTGCTAGAGGTGTTACTGCCAGGTGCGGAAGAGCTGCTCCGAGGCCCAGAAGGGAGAGAACCTGCAAGCAAGAGAGAGACCAGTTTAGCGCACCGTGGCGTGCTCCCATCAGACAGTGACCCCATCCTCTCCTTCTGATGGCAGTGACAAGAGGAAGCTGCAAAATGCAGAACTGACACAGCCCAGCACCCTCCAGATGCCGAGGAGGCTCATGCGGAGATCCTGCTCCAGCAGGGTGATGGACTTTCACTTTATCATATCATGGCCTAAGCTGGAAGGGACCTTAGAGATCATTTAATCCAGCCTCCCTGCCACCAGGGATGCCACCTCTCGACTAGATCAGGCAACACATGGGGACCAAACGGGAATTGAACCCGCGACCTTAGCGTTGTTAGTGCTACGCTCTACTGACTGAGCTAACCGGCCCCCTGACTTTAAACCACCCAGCACAGACACGCCTTTTGGTGCCTCTATCACAGAGAGTGCACCAGGGTTGAAGTAAAAGCTGCTTTGTTCATGCTCCCATCTACCTGACAAGGCCCTGTTTGGACTCCTGGGAAAAAAGACTCATGCCCCTCCACCCTGAGATGTACAGGCACCGCTGTGGCGAGAGCACGCAAGCTGGAGGAAACACCATCCGCACACTCACCCAAACCAAACGCACACGTGCACACAAGATACCCAGCATACCCTGATCCAGTCCTCCCATGGCAGTAGATGAGTTCATGCTGAGAGTCTGCTTGCTCTGGTTGACTCCTGGGCTGGGCATGGTGGCTTTGGGAGACGGCACCCAACCAGGGGAAGGAACAGCCATAGAAGGGGACTTCAGGCGGCTTGGCGAGCCAGTTGGAGACCGGACATTCAGCGAGGAGCTTATCACCTGGGGGGACTTGAGGGGTCCAGACTGATTTGAAGGTGGCATGCTGACCATCTGTGAGGGCGTTTGTGGGGACTTGAGGTTGGCAGAGGGGGAGGTGACCAGTGGCGAGTGCACCTGGCTGAGGGTGGGAGACTTGAGGTGACCCATGCTGGGGGAGTTCATCTGACTGATGTTGATGGTGAGGTCAGAAGGCCGGCGGCCCAGTCCCCGGGAAGGTGCTGGGTGCATGTTGGCCAGGTTTCCCCCCTGCGTGGGAGCCGGATTAGAGGCTGGTGGCAGAGGGATATGGCTGAGCCTGGTGGTACCACTGATGCTGCCAACGGGCATGGTGCCCTGCTCAGGGCTGAACATGTCTGAGCCGCTGCCCATCTCCTGCGGCATGTTGGGGTAAGGCCCCTGCCCGCTCGAGAAGCCTTGCTGCCCTTGGCTGGGGAACTGGGAGGGCATCATCATTTTCTGGGGCCCTCCCAGCATTGCACTGCCGTTGCCATTCTGAGCCCTCACCCTGGCCAGCTCCTCAGGGCTCATGCCCTGGTGGGCCATCATATCGGGCCCCCTCATCTTCTGCGACATCATCATCTGCTGCTGCGGCGTCATCTGGACGTTAAGGTTCATGTTCATGTTCATGTTGACATTCATGTTCATGTTGAGGTTGCCAGGGCCCATGGGTGCATCCATGTCCCGAAGGCCAGACTGATTCATAGGGGGGCTCAGCATCCCCCGAGCACCTGCAAAATCCATTCCTATTGGGCCACTGCCCAGGCCCTCCCCTGTTATCTGCCCAGCAAACATGGATGGATCCATCTGCCTGTGAGCCTGCATCATCCTCTCCATTTCCATGCCTTGGCTGCTCATGGAGTTGCCGGACATCCCCATAGGCCTCTGCATTGCCACCGGGCGTTTCTCCATCAGCTGATGCCGCAGGATCTCCTCCCTGGCACGGGGATTCATGAACCTTTCGGGGTCCCCTTGCCCTGATGGGTAGGGCAGGGTGCCTTGTGGAAAGTTCCCGGGGCCTCCCATAGGAGGCATATCATCGCTCCATCCCATGCCGGGCCTGACTGGCCTCTGCATGGCATTCATGGGCCCGAGAGCATCCAAGGGCATGTTCTGCATCCCTCCAAAGCCAGAGACTCTCTGCATTTGATTCCCAGGGAACCGTGGCCCTGGGAAGGGTGGCCCTCCCCGCAGTTGCATAGGGTCCTGCACATCTATGGGTCCCCGCAGCTGGTTGCCCATCCCCGGTGGCCACTGCTCTCCAGGTTTGCTGTGATAGGGTGGTGGGGGCCCGCGCATCATCATGCTCCCCATCGACTGCGGGATCATGATCTCCTGCATGGGCCGGCCATGGATGCTGATCTGCTCCTCTTTCCGTCGCTTTTCCTCATAGTACTCTTCCTGCAACTTCCTCCAGGCCACTTGCTCTGGTGTCAGGCTGTCCTGGTTCAGCCGCTGCATCATCATGTTCATCTGCTGTCCCATGTCAGCACCTGGGTGGTGGGGCACCTCGTGCTCCAGGCTGGGCCCACCAAGGCTCTGGGTCTGGGAGATCATGGACTGCAGAGGCTCTTCGTACTTCTTCATGCTGGCGGGGGGCGCAGGGGGCTGGGTAGGGGCAGCCTGC
>NW_009728444.1:0-801 GCF_000703405.1 Apaloderma vittatum
TCTGATATATGTTCCAGTTCGTTGCTGTTCAAGTATGTGTGTTGTGCAGGATGACCATCCAGATTGTTCTGTAAGGTAACGCTATTGTTTTATCGAAATCCTCTGGTTTTGTAGCTTACATACGTGAGCTGCATGGAGGGACACTTTTAGTGTTGCTTGCCTTTTTGTTTTCTTTTAAGTTTGGGGGTTTTTTTTACTGTTCTTAGAGTTGAGACTTTTATTAGTGATGTTTTTCCAGGTTATAAGTTTCCTAAATATGCTAGAATATTGTTTTAAGAAGTAATTAAGTGTCCAGAAGGAAATAAGAATTAGAGTATGTTGATACATGCACCCAGGCACGTAAACAAAAGGAACATTCAGTTGTTAATGTCTGCTGCATCCAATTTTTCCTGTATAATTTTCTCTGAAGTAAAATATTTAGCCTTAATACCTCAGAAGCAAACTTAGATCGCTTAGGTGGGTTTATTAATATAGCTATGAAAACTGAAAATACTTCTGTGGTGAATGTTCAGTTCTGTTATGTGCGGTTATTGTGATGGAAATGCACTTGTTGATGATTCCACAACATGTTCCAGTGCCGTTGTTGCTGGTAATTAATGCGTCATGGTTTTTAAACTTTTGGACTTGAATCATGCTTCCTTTATGTTTGAAGACATAAGTACTGTTATGCCTCACTTCTATATCTAGTAAATAGTTTTAATATGGACTGACCTTTAATCTCTGTGGTCTTCTAGAGAGTTTTGATTTGGACTACTCAAATAGTAATTTCAAAGAAAGTTTGATTATCATGTTACGGGTTTG
>NW_009728445.1:0-464 GCF_000703405.1 Apaloderma vittatum
GTCCTGCCTCACAGCACCAAAGCCTGGGAGATCTTGCTGGTCAAAGCTGTGGTACAGAGCACATGGGCTATCTTAGATCTTTCTGCACCTCATCATGGCTGGGCTTCGCGAACCAAGATACGGGAAGGGCTCTACCAACACTTGTTACAAGCGAGCTGAGGGCTAAAAAGGCTGACGTGGGACAGGCAAGTCCAGTTGCAAAAGGCATAGCAGAACGTTTCCTTAGATGGTAAAACTCCTGAAAGGTGTCTTTAAGTTTTGGCTTTACCTGAACAATAGAGTGTGTAACAGGCACCGTGTTCTTTGAGGCTGCCTTCCTCATGGAGAAAAACGTCACTGGGAGTAGCAATGTCGATGTCGTGTCATGATAGTTTGTGCGCAATTAGAACAGAACGACACTCAGGATGTCTACTATCCACAGTATCATACATGATTCTAATGTTCCAACATACGAGTGTCAATCT
>NW_009728446.1:0-209 GCF_000703405.1 Apaloderma vittatum
CTCCATCCGTGTTCCCATCTTCATCTTCATCCTCATCCTTATTCCTGTCCCCATCCCCATCCCCATCTTCATATTCCCATCCTCTTCCTCATCCCACTCCCTCCCTGTCCCCATCTTGGCCCCATCCTCCTTGTCCCCATCCTGTCTTCATCGCTGTCCCCATCCCTGTCCTGTCCTCATCCCTGTCTCCATTCCATCCTCCTCCCACC
>NW_009728446.1:245-520 GCF_000703405.1 Apaloderma vittatum
CCCCCTTGTCCCACCCCCCCCCCCTCCTTCTCCTCCTTCTCCTCCTCCTCCTCCTCCTCCTCCTCATCCCTGTCCTCATCCTCATCCTTGTCCCCATCCCTGTCCCCATCCTCATCCTCATCCTCATCCTCATCCCATCCTCCTCCTTGTCCCCATCCCGTCCCATCCCCATCCCCTTCCCTGTGCCTCCCCATCCCTGTCCCTCCCCCTTGTCCCTGTCCTCGTCTCTCACTTGACCCTGAAGTCATCGGCCGCCAGCCGCGCGTTGTCGATCT
>NW_009728447.1:0-677 GCF_000703405.1 Apaloderma vittatum
TCCTTTTAAATCCATTTTTCAACCTTTAAAAAATATTTTCGCCCCAAACAACCTGTTTTTCTCTTTTTCTTTTTTTCCTACTTCCTGTTTGGACCCAAAAATGCGCAAAAAAAGAGGAAACAACCAACCCCGCTTCCCTTTTTTTTGCTTTTTTCGAAACCAAAAATTCGTTATTTTCGTCGGGGGGAAAAAAAAAAATTCAAAGCAGCAGGTGCGGCCCCGAAATAATATTTTTTTCCTTAAAAAAAAAGGCTTTAAATTGATTTTTTATATATATAATTGAGCAAAAAATGGCAAAAAAAATCAATTTTTTTGAGTTTTTCAAGGGCAAAAAATTGAATTTAGCATGAAAATAATTTTTTTTAGGTGGGAAATTTATTTTTTATGGTGAAAAATATTATTTTCAGTTGAAAAAGTCACTTTTAGGGCAAAAATATTTCTTTTTATAGAGGGATAAGCTACAAAAATATAGAAATTTAATATTTTTCCTATTAATTAACAGCCAAATAAATTGATTTTTTGACTTTATTTGAAATATATTGATGTATTTTCTTCAAAATTGAGGATATTTTATATATTCTGGGGATTTTTCCTTTAAAGAAATTCATATTTTGTCTCTCCGGGGTCAAAAGATATTCAAAATTTATTAAAACTTATTGATTATATTAAATAGATTT
>NW_009728448.1:0-4153 GCF_000703405.1 Apaloderma vittatum
AGCTTCTAATTTGTTGAGGTAGTTCCAGCAATCCCATGGCTGCCTTTAGGAGCCATCCCCGACTCTGGATCATCCAGCCAGATCTTTATCACAGGCTGCGTAAGCCAATGATATATTGGTGCAGAGATTTTTATTGATACAAATCCTCCTCTGAGGTAATTTGTCCAGATCAAACTTTGCCCTGTCAATTTATAAACTTAATTAACTGTGTTCTCACTAAACGCCAAGATTAGGAACGTAATGATTAATTAGATCCTTTGAGGTAATGCAATGGTTGAATTAGCTAAATAAAAATAGTGGCGAATCTGGCAAGATAACGCTCCACTGATGGATGTAGGTTTATCCTACAAAAGCAAATGCAAGAAGTATTATGCATTAGCACAATAGAAATAACTACAACATTAATCATAGGAGGTATATAAGATCTATAACAGCTCCTTTTTATATACATGCATATCCGTTGTAAGGATATCTTACCCCAGGAAAAAAGGGAAGCTTCAGCCTCTCTGTATGATGTCAGAATTTAAGAATTATCTTTAATCTCAGATAAGGAATCAGGGACCAGTCCTACTAACCTATATTTCTGAGATATTACATAGATGAAGATAATTAACAATTTTTTTTTCTTATTTATGTGGGAGTAGTAGGCCTTTGATTAGCCGGTATCGCACATCAATACCAATTATTATTTAATGTTTTAAAGCTGTTCTGAAATTGAGTTCTTTTTTCTGAATCCCAGATTACTTTTCTATTTATATATTTTTCTAATATGCTAATATAAGAACACAAACACAAAATAGAAAATCCAGACATTCTACTCACTGGTGAGAGCTCTGGGAATAATGCAAACATTGACCTTTATAGCAGAAACACTGGCAGGTCCTTCCTTTCAAGAGTCTGTAATTGCACCAATGTGGATTTCTAGGAACTCAGAGCTGAGACACCAGTTTCTCCCGTGTTCTTTAAACCTCCTTCATCTACCTTTTGCATATTATTTTTCTAAAGAAATTACTCCTCTTCTTGCAAAGCATTTTAAACACACAGCACATTATTAAGCAGTTATTAGAAGAGTGGCTACACAATGGTCAGAATTTCACAGGTGCATTAGAACTCCAGTTTACAGAAGTTAGAAAGAAACTTCTAAAGCTTAAATACTTTTGGAGGATTTAATCAAGCCATTGTCTATCTTTGCATTTATAAAACAGACTGCATTGGCAAGCTGAATGGAGAACATTTCTTTAGGTCTGCGAGTGATTGGTATCAAGCGAATGGATTTAGCACCAGTCCCAAAAATCTATTCTATTTCTATAAAGACCTTGCAGGCATCATTATTCATTTGTCCCTCTTTTCCCTTCCGCTCTCTCTTTTCTCAGCTTAGTTAGCTTGGACTAAAAGCCTTTTTGATATGGGTACAATTAAACTAAGGATTTGACTCCTGACAAAATAAGACTTCAGCCTATCTTAAGCTTTCTCAATAAGTATAATGCAAATCAGAAAAACTGATTACTTCCTGCATGCAGGTGAGGTGAATTTAAATCACCCGCAGTATTTCCCTATTTTCCACACCATTCTTCAGACTAAAAGACTTAGAGGATGGATATTTCTGATGAGGTTGACTCACAATGGTATCTTCCTTGTTGAAGGAAGTCACAGCACTTGCTTTGTTCTACCTCAACAACTGCACCATGTGAGTTCCATGGGGATGTATTCGGTTCCAGATGCTCAGGCTACTCATCGTCACAGACATTGTTCTTTTTACTAGCCAGTACTGAATTTTACGGGTATTACCGTTGTAGCACAACTATGCCAACTAAGTTTTGGTGTCCTTAATTGTTTCCCACATGCATTTAAATCTGGAATGTTTGTGATAACACTAATAAATTGCGAGATTGAATTTCATAGGGAAATTCTAAAATGATTGTGGTCAGAAAGTATGTGAAAAGGATTGAAATGAAAGCAAAAAGGAAAATCACAAATCTTTAAATATTCAAAATTGTAGATTTTTTTTTTTTTAGAAAAAAAGTAAAACTATGTGCTACCTGTTGTTCTCACTACAGAAACAGAGCTGCAATTCAGGAGCTAGCTCGATAATTTGCAATGAGTCACAATTAAATGGAGGCTGCCAGACTCAATTAACATATCAGTTTAGTGCAGATATTGTTCTGTCAAATTCAAAGAACTCTTTTCTTTTTTTTTTTTTTTTTTGAGTCCCAGGAGTTTATTGCTTCTTGCTTGTGAGAAAAGCATACTTCATTTGAGTGTTTCCAATGCCTGTTGCCACTGTCTACCGTTACAGAATCGAAAGCCTAAGAACTGCAGTCTTAGTCCACACATTAAAAAAAAATATGTTGGTCAGAAATTGTCCTAATACAACACGTGCATGTCTCTCCAAAATAAGGAATCTCACTGTGTTTTATTTTACTTGAAATCTGATTGGTGTTCTGATGTAGTGGTTGCAGGTGGGTTGTTTTTTCAAATCAGCTGTGGTAAACAAACTGAGATTTACTTAAAGCATTAGACTGGCTCTTACAGGTGAGCATCTGAGTGGATTTTATCGTATAAAAATAGGCACTGAACCAAGAGTCAAACGCACTCTGTAGGCAACCATAGGGTTTTTCTCCTCCAGCCAGCCACGTTTCAACAGAATGCAACACCCTTGGCTGAGTGTGGTTCCATGGGACAGCTGTTTGAACTTGCAGTACTGGGCAGACAGAACAAAAGCGCACAACCCTCCTTTCTTTAAGAGCTCAACCACAACATAACAGGGACGGGGGGTCAAAAAGCAGTTAACTGTGCAAGCATGAAGCAATGGGAGTGGGAAGATGCCACTACAAGGCTTGTTCTGAGGCTTTCTTTCAATCAAAGGCTCAGCATGGGGCTGCTTTCCAGCAACCAGCTTCCAGACCAGCCTGTCCAGGCAGCAGCCCTGATCTTTCCAAAACAGAAGATCCTGCTCCTCCAGAAAATTCAAACCCAAGTTATCTTCATGTACAAAATACCCTACTTCCACTTGCATACATCACTTTAAAATCTACAAGCAGTTTGAGCACACTTATTCTCCTGAAAATCCTTACTTTCCTAGTCTCTTTTATTGTTAGAAAGATTTTACAGAAGCTCAAGGATACCAGGTAAATAGAGGAGGAACTGCCAAACAACCAAGTCATAGCACATTGAGAGCACAAACTTGTGACTCATCCCACCAAGCATTTGATTCCATGCTCAGTTTTGTGTCAAGGACAAGAGAGAAATAAAAAAGGGAGCATTATTTTCTCTCCCAGGGAGCAGTGCAGCAGGACTCTAAAGGAGCTGCTGCCCATGTTTTTATTTGTTAATTATTTTAAAGTGCAGCCGAATTCCTTTGTAAGGCAGCCACACACCTGTAGCAAGAAAAGTTGATAATTTAGGCACTTGGCAGTACAATTTCAGTAAACCTGGCACAACCCCTACTTCTGAAGTATAAAGACTAGCTTCAGAAGAAAGCTCTCTCGCTTAATGACTGCATTATTTTTTCACTATATTATTTTCCCTCTTTTTTCCATTTTTTTTTTTTTTACTTTTAACTAGAGAAGGAGTAAGTGGTGTAGCTGATGGCATTACTCCGGTTACCCCCTCTGGCAAAGAAGACACCAGCACTTCAGTGCCACTTACCCTGTCGCTTTTCATTCCCGTTCCTCCCAGCCATGCAGATCCCCACTGCTTTCTGCTCGCCTGGTAAATAAGGGCTGTGACTCTCTGTAAATAAGTATTGTGTCTCCCAGCTAATGGTCAGGCTCCAAAGCTGACAGCCAATTAACCGTCTTTTGGCAGCTCTTAGAGCATGTGCCTTCTGCCAACATTTGAACCCAATCCACTAAAATCAGCTCTAGCTAAGCACAGATGTTGCCTTGATTGCTTTCTGCAGACACCGGAGCACGGTGAACCTAGCTGCTTGCACGCTCACATTTCCCAAACCTTGCACGCTCACATTTCCCAACCTAGCTGCTCACATTTCCCAAACCTTGCACGCTCACATTTCCCAAATGTGCAACGGCCTCTCTCCACATGAAGCTCAATTTCACGTGGGGCAGACGTGAATTGCGAAGGTGCAACGTGTTTGTATTCATTAGCCTAAGAAAATCGGGGGGGGGGGGGGAAGAAAAACCCCCACAAAAAA
>NW_009728448.1:4174-5544 GCF_000703405.1 Apaloderma vittatum
AAAAAAAAGGCACAAATAAAAATATTTTAACAACTCTTTAAAGTCATCCTGCTAGCTTATAGCTTATTAAACATTAGAAACTGTCATTTTGTGGATCTTAAACACATTAGCCCTAGGGAATCTCTTAATATCTGTAATACTCTTTATTTCTCATTAAGAAACAGATAAACAATTCAGAACGTTTTGATATTACCCTATCACAGTTGGGAAAAGATTTTTACATTAAATATTTAAATTTTATGGCACTGTCTCCGGTATTTTCTGCTTTGCTACAACAACAGAATTAAAGGACAAAGGAAAAACGATTCTTTCCAGCATAACTGAGTTTCAGACCACACTTTAGGGCTCAAAGATTATACACTTATGAAAGGATAATAAAAATCTTTAATAACTCCATGGAAGTATGCCCTGAAGGAATGAAACTTAGAGGACATGAATAGGTCATCTAAGGGAATTTCTTCGTGTTTGAAACTAGAGAAATGTTGACAGCTGCAAAGAAGTAGTGACCGTGCACAGTACCCAGTGATGTATTCACAAAAAATATTTAGCCCTGGGAACCAGGGCCAGAAGCTGGAACTATGCAGCTGCAGGATGCACCTCCTCTATTTTCTAACTCTCTTTCTTTAACCTTGCACTCTCAGCTGTGTGGCCTCACACCTACACTCTGCTCACTGGCCTTGCAATTAGAGCCACAGAATTCCTTTTAGAAGCTTTAGCTTCTAAGTCCTACCTAAGCTGCGTAAAATTTGCAAAACAATTAGGTGCTAAGTTGCATGTTGCAACTTATGGGAGCACTGATACACATTCAAATGTATTTTTAAGTGCTATCTTGCCTTTCCTTCCTCTGAGAGCACAATACATACCGTTTCACTGGGTTTCCTGTTAATTTTGAAAAAGTACTTAGAAAACAAAAAAGTCAAACCTCTTTTTTTCCCTGCTAGAAGAATGGCTTAGCATCAGCTACTCGTGAAGGACTGAGCTAAAACCCTGCACACACTACTGACCAGCAATATATGAGCATACAGGTGGGCACACACAAAAGCACTATAGGAATGACTGGAAATGTGAGGAGTAGGTTGTTTTTTTTTTTCTCTGTCTACTCACAAACAGGGATCCACCACCAGGTTTTTACGTAATTACCATTACACAAAAATCAGTGAGGTTTCCAGTAGCAAATAGCTCCAAATAAGAATCACAGAATCCCAGAATGTTGGGGCTGGAAGGGACCTCTGGAGACCACCCAGCGCAACCCCCTGTCAGAGCAGGGTCACCCAGGGCAGGTCCCACAGGAATGCGTCCAGGTGGGTGGGAAAGTCTCCAGAGCAGGAGACTCCACACCCTCTCTGGGCAGCCTGGGCCAGGGCTCTGGC
>NW_009728448.1:5895-18918 GCF_000703405.1 Apaloderma vittatum
CATTCCAGATGTGGCCTCCCCAGGGCAGAGCAGAGGGGCAGGAGAACCTCTCTCGACCTACCAGCTACTCCCCTTCTCACCCAGCCCAGGAAGCCGTTGGCCTTCTTGGCCACGAGGGCACTGCTGGCTCATGGCCATCCTGCTGCCCACCAGCACCCCCAGGGCCTTTCCCTGCACTGCTCTCCAGCAGTGACCACCTAACTGGTGAACCAGTCATTTAAGCAATCTACACAATCAAAATAATAGAGGCATATAAGGATGTTGCGCTTGTTCAGATCAAGGGTTCCTGTAGCTCAGTCTCCCGAGCTCAGCAGTGCTCACACTGAGACCTCAGCGCACTTGCAGCTTCAGGTGCCTCATTCGCAGCATCTGGTATTTATTTTAATGAAGCCATGACACACGAGGCAGTTCGTAAGAATTCAGCCTGTTTTCTAGGCCCAACCACAATATGGGGAATGCTTTATAAAACACAAACGTGCCGCAGTTGGCAGGGCATCCATCAGCTTTGGTCTTATTCAATCTCTCTCAGGCCTTGGCAAGCGTACAAGAGCCCCAGTACAAATATCTGACGTGCAGCTCAAGAAAAAAAACACTTCGGCTCTTACTGCAGGCCTCAGCAGTCATAAGCACTGGTGCCAAGGAAACCCACTTCATTTAATTTAATTTGCTAGAAACAAGTGCTATTTATGAGAAGTCTCCCTTCCTAGAATAAAGGAAATTTATTATAGGAATGGAGGCCAAATCCAATAAGACATTGCTATCCAGATCTTCCATCAGGGTTCAACACACCGTGGAGTAATCAGCAGCCTTTCCACTTTGCAGGATTTTATATACAAATTGATTAAAAAATTACTTTTTTTTTTTTTTTTTGCCAGACAGAGAACAAACAAGGTATCAGTCTGGAAACTTATTCAAACAAAGTTTAAACTTTAAACGACACCTGTTTTATTGCCGAGACGTTTGTTGGGGAGCCCTGACAAATATAAGCAATTCCTGGCACATAGTGAATTCCAGACTAAGTTTATAGTTTGAAATTATTGTTCCAAGAAGTTATTCGTAACAGCGATTCCAATAGTTTCTAGTTAAAATGTAATTTAAGTAGTACTCATATGCAAACACTACCACTACTAATTTTGAATGCAGATGTTGACAAATAGCAGCAAATGACTGACTGCTGCAGAGAAGTTCCTAGCGCAGCATTAAGAACAGGAGCACTGGTTCAAAAGGATTCTCACAGCACAAAAAGCAAAAGCTTCTGTTAAAACGAAAAGGCACATTTTGAAGTGCAGGATACAACTACAGGGGAGACTCGTAGAGGAATCAAATGAACAGACACAGTGAATTTGTCAAAGGATATTGTCACACATCACAGAAAAAGGTTTTCCTGATGTTTTTGTGGAACCTCCTGTGCTCCAGCTTGCACCCGCTGCCCCTTGTCCTGTCACTGTACATCCCTGGGCAGAGCCTGGCTCCGTCCTCCTGACACTCCCCCTTGACATATTTATAAACATATAAATATCATTAAAAGGCATTTGCAAGTGTCTCCAACAGAGTAAAAAGTTCCTTGCTTTTTCGCTGATTTTTCAGATTTGTCCTGCACACTTGGCAAAAAATGAAATTCAGACAAGTCTGTCTTCATGTAACATAGTTGTGTACGTTTGCATTTGGTCATGGTGCCGTAAAAGTCAGATTATGACATTCATCTGGTACGCACCTGGCATTTAGAACGGCCATCATTTTATCCTCATGTATTTCACTTTGAACTTGAGAACAGTTCCATTTTTCAGTGACCAGCTGGGTTTTTTTTTCTTCACGTGGAAGCACTTCGAACTAATTTCTCTGAAAGTGCACAAACACGGCATATAACCAAACATCTATCATTCAATTTGCAACAGGCTCCGTGCCAAACCTTAATGACAGGTAGGATATGGACAACAGAAGGCTGTTAGAAACAAAGAGAAAACTGGAATTAGTTGCAGGGAGTAAAAACAGACTAGAGGTATGGTGCGTTTGGAAACCTGCACGCTTGGGCAGTCGGTACCCCAGGGAAGCCAGAGAGGATGCAATTTGTTCTGGAGAGAAAAATGCCCAGACTTACCCAGGAATAGGGGCCTTGGAGGTGTCAGGCATATCGACGTCAATAGTTTGAGACTCATAGGGTAAAGCCCGAAGGAAGCATCATGTAGAGCTTTCCCTCATTTCACCCGGTGAACTACAAAATACTTTAGCATTTCTGGAAGGAGGAAATTAAAATCTGAGGGCAACGTCAGGTGCTGTTTACATATAGTAATAATAAAATATGTATTTCCCTTCAAGACATTCTCTCCCTCCTTCCTCCCAGCATCTCTATAGCCAAATATAAAAAAAAAGTTGAAAAACCAAAAAAAAAGACTGAAAAGCCTGGTAAAGTGATTTAGCACATCCAATCTGTCTCTATTGCTATGAGTGGGTAGAATTTGTTATCAGAAATAGTCCCTTTTTCCTTAATCTTCACTGATTCTTAAGGCTTTTCTACATGGCCACATCAAAGAGTATCAACTCTTTAAGACATTTGTATGATAATCATAATTCACACACAATTCACACCATCTTTTGATCAGGATTACTTTGATTATTATAGACAAGATGGGTTATATTAAATTTTTCACACTCTCAGCATCATACTGTGTAATTGTTTCCTCACCTAATTGCCATGAAAAATCACATCAGCTGGAAATAGCACTGGTAAAAATATCTTAAATCTGATTTTTTAAAAAATCACTCTTCCTATGGAGTAGGACTGAATGTAGATAGACCAAGATAAATCGAGAACATTCATAAATAATTCCAGGGATGACACTAAAAAGATAAAATGCTGAGCGCTTCTGGCATATGCCAAGACATTAGATTATAGTGAATGGTCCACAGACACTACAGCCTCCTAAAACATCGTTCTTATGAGCAGGAGCCTCACCACATTTTTAGGATATTTGCACCATATCTTTAGAATATCGTTCATTTTGTGTTTTGTTTGCAGGTGAAACACTTTCTAGTCAACAGAGAATAGGGCCAGGACTTAAATTATGGTCTCATCCGTGCTTTTTAACGCATTTCATAGGTGACCTCACAAAAAGCCTTCACCAGGAGTTTGCAACATGGGGATGGTGACACTCTCTGTGTTATAAATTACTTTGAGTTCAACTGACTGAGAAGTGCTTGAAAATCACCATTGTGAGGGACACGTGGCATCAGCCACGGGTGGATTTAGTAGTGCCAGGATGGCATGCTATCAAGGCACAGCATGACAAATTGTGCCCTTCAGGCTGGAGGCAGACTAGGAATAAAGAGTCTCTGATGTCCCGTCTGGTTCAGAGGATGCTGTAATGGTGCTTGCAGGGTGGTCACAGAAAATCTAAGCAAGAATTATGTGCTCTTCCCATTTCCAGACGTGCCGTTTTCTCTACTTTGCACACACATTCTCATATTCTGGGAGCACAGGCCCAAAGAAAAGCTTTGGGGTGTTCACTTTGCTGCATGCAACCCTGAGATTCATGGGCTTGGAAGGCTCCAGCTCCAGACACCTGCTCTCCAGACCCGGACACTTCTGCTCTTCGGAAGTATTTACCATACAGACGAGAAATTGGCAATCCATACCCAAATCCAGCAAGCGGGGAGTTTTGACCATCATCCATCTTTGGCCTTGGTACTGTGGAACACATGTAGCTGAAGAGCCGCCCAGTTTTCCTTACGGGAACACCACCTCCTCTGTCTGAGATCCTAATTGCCAAGTCCTCTTGTCCTAGAACAACTGTCACTTCAGCTGGAGAAAGGGAAGGGCTGTTTTTTTGGAATTCAACAGTTGCCCTCGTTGAGTTCTTGAAGAGCTCAAAGAGCATTTGAAAAAGATGAGATGGAACATATACGATGTTAATTGGCTCTCCTGGAAGCTTTCCATTCACTTCAGGAAGTTTCAGCTCTCAGCAGTGGTGGCTGTGGATTCCAGTGGCCCCAGCCAGGCCTGCCAAAGATTTTCTGTCCACAGGCTAACCTTCATTCACCTTTGGAGAAGGGCAACACCTCTCCTACCACGCCACATCTAGCTGGCATCTCAGAAGCCACCATCCTGCGTGTGGAGCAAAGCCAGAATTACTGCACGGCACTCACACACACCAGTGCAAAATCCTGAGGAACCAAACTTGTGCAACAGAGCTCAGCCTCACAGGTTTCAAGTGTGGAAAGCATGTGGGCAAATATAATCACAGCTCATCCCCACATTAAAAGCACCAGAACACCCAGCAGCTCCCCCAGGTGGAGAGCACCAAGGAAAGGCAAACGGCTGGCAGTTGGTCCACCTCAAGGACTTGCCCTGAATCAGAGATGGGAGCTGACTTCATTTGCTGTGGCAAGAACCCGGTACCACTGGAGAACAACCCAAGCACTTAAATAAAACGTGCCAATGAGAAATCCCATCGGAACAGATCGAGCAATGCTCATGCGCAGCTCTCAAAGAGCCGGAGCACATCCCACAGCGACGAGGACACCTGTCGTGTCACCTCACCGCACTATGTGCAGACAATTGCACATCTCTGCGGCGTGACACCATCTGTGGAAGTTCTCCAGAGGCAGAATGGACGCACTGTTGTTACTAAACAAATTAGGGAACAGACATATTTAAGACTCTCCTTTAATTTTTCCTCTGAAAATCCATAATAAACTAGCAAAGGACTAAGATTTGGTGATTAGCACCTGAATAATAACAGGTAATTATTTTTGAACCAAACAAAGATAGAGTATGCTGGGTAATTTATGCTGGGTAATTAAGGTAATGAATACTTGAGAGTCTATCAGATAAATAGTCCCTAAAAGTGTCATTTTAATAGGGGTATGATTACAGGAAGCACTAAAGAGGACAGAAACAGATACAACATACCTGTTTCAGACACATATTTTAAAAAGGCATAAATCTCACCTGTCATCTAAATTTACCTGTCATCTAAATTCATCATTGAATAAGGCCTATTACTCTAAGCTTGTTTACATGGGCAAATGTACCATCAAATTAACCGGTATAATTATACCAATATCACCATCTGTGTGAACACCCTTTAGATGCTTTTTTTTTTGCCCTATCTTGCACCAATGGGTACATGACATAATTGGATGGAGAATGGTCTCCTGTAGTGTTTCCACCCACGGAAAGGTGAGCAGATGGAGGGATCCCAGCATAAGGGTTCATCTAATTTGCCCTTCCCATTGGGACAAGGGGTAATATTCCCCCTTACAGTACAGCAACAGGAAAAGGGTGCAAGCGTGGAGAAATGTTTCCAACACCGCACCTCAGCAGGATAATACAACAGGTAAAGGTTATTAAAAAACTGTGTCCTGCCATGGAGCTGTTGTGTACTGAATTTGGCCCCGAATCCAGCCAGCTGTATTTCCCGTGTCCTCTAGATCAGTGGGAGTTGCTTAAGCAGCACTCCTTAATGCTCCAACGCCCAGCATGGACACTGACTCATCCTTCCGAATCCACTCGTGTGCCTCTGCCAGAGGAGCGAAGCTGCAGCGGTGAGCTCTTGCACCCAGCTCACCACGACCAAGCGTTACGCTCTATAGCTCTCCTCAGCCAAATTACGGCCGTTTCTTAGTACGTCTTGACAAGGGAGTCACTCTTCCTTCACACAGAATGAAAGAAAATACAGCTACAGAGGATTAAAGAGTCAACTTGCATGGCCAGGACCCGTCCTTGCACCCGGGACAGGGATAAGCACGTCCCCAGGTCGTGATGGCCTGGGAACAGCATGGGTCGTATTACCTGGCTCAGTGAAATAACAACAATCAGTCACCTGGGCTTTGCAAAGATGCAGTATGTCCCTCTGTGGGAGGTCTGTATTTATAAGTTTGAAGGTGATAACATTTGGAGGTGGCAAGTTGTTGGATTTAGTGTATTCCTCCTGGTAAATTATATTATAAAGTTGAAAGGACAGACTATACTGAAATTTCCTTAATGAAAAACTAAACGCTCGTAACATGATCTGCTTCACTGGGAGAGTCTTATATCCTGATTAGTGAGAAAGCATTAATCTCATTGGTTTTCACAGGTGAGATGAATCTTTAATATATAATGAAATATCTAACAAACGTTAGAGGGAAAATCTAAGATTCAAGAGAGTATCCACTTGCACTTTTGAATGCTGGTACCTGCCGACCAGTTAACCAGTTTGGAGAGGTTGCCCCATGCTAGCAACAGCCTTTCAAAATGAGGGAGAAGAGGCTTACCTTGTTTAGCCAATCTTTGGATTAACTGCAGTTTTATGGACTTGTGTTTCACCTCTTCATCCATCTTCGTGCCTCAGTTTTATATGGCTTCTTGGTGTGACGTCCAGCTTGGCGACTGACTGTTTGGAGGATTTCATGCATGGACTTCCGTCTCTGCTTTGATAAAATGCTGAGTCTGATGGAAAATTAATTCACTTCCATTTTTTTCTCGGAGAGAACAAAATCCTGTTTTTTCATTGCCTTTTGTTGATTGATCCCAAAATTGGTGCTCCTCACAAAACTGGTCCCTGTGTTTGCACACTTCTGTGATTGAAAAGGTCTGGTTCAAAATTTTGCAGGCCTGTTTGAAATCGCAGTGAAGTCTATGATTATCTATTTTCTTCCATCCAGTTCACAAGTGTTGATGAATCCTCACTAGTACTTCCCATAAAAATACAGGAAAATATAATTCTACTAGCTTTTCTCACATTAGCACAAGCTGTAATACTCAAAGTAATTTATTTCTCTAAAAAACCCCAAACCCATAGGCTAGAAAAATAATTTAATAAGTTAAACAATTAATCATTACAGCAAGCCTACAAGTATTCATTTCTAAGTGGTAATTAATGTATGGCTGAACATTTTTCAATATGTTTCTCGAAACAGTCCTGCAGGCTCCACGATTTGCAGACAGCAGCAGGCGTATCCTTCAAGTGTTCATCCCAGCACAGCCAGTGGAAATGTGCTTTTTTTCACTTCATCTCCTTGCTGTGCAGGAAACTCTGCAGCGTTTGCCCTTCTGCTCACCCTGAGTTTGATTCCCAGCACTTGCAGGTCAGGTGCTACAATCCTCTGGTTAAATCGAAGATGAAGTTGGCCAACATAAGTCATCTTAAGAAAAAAAAAAGAAATACGTGGTGGCATTTCATTTTCCTCTCTAAAGGAAAGTGTAAAATAACCTAAAGTAGGAAACATTCCTGTAATTTGATGTTGTGCTTTACATAAAGTGACTGTAAGTTTGGCAAAACAATAGGATAAAATGAAGCACATGTTAAAAGCTTAGATAAAATGGCTCTAATCCAGTAGGAGCAAGAAGGAACCAGCAGTTTGCATTTGGGAAAGAAAGCAGGAGGACTCATCTGACAGTGATATTTCAACAGCTTCATCACGAATTGTCCCAGCGTTAAGTGTTAGCTGGTTTTGAAGCAAAGTGTGGGAAATGTTCGTTAGTTAAACAACAGATTTTTTTGTTTCTTCGTTTAATAACAATTAAATTAGGAGGAAGCTTTTGTTTTTCATCAGCTTGACAATTATATCACTGTTTTGCTGGAAATAAGAGCAGTTGGCATTTTCTTTATGCCAGCGTGTGAGCTGAATTGTCTCTGAAGTACAAGCAATGACAAGATACTCCTTGTGCCAGAAAGCAATTAATTATTGCACTGCAGCCAGGTTAATCTTGGGGCTGGAAGCCCCCACCACACACACACACAGGGCAGCCACAGCTTCGCCACTACGGAAAGTCACTGGGGTCACTTTGTGGAGTACACCACCTAACTTTATTAAAAAAGCATTGTCTTTCTAACCATATGGGAAAAAAAATAAAACCCTAGAAATAAAGGGTGCTATCAGAAGACTGTGAATGGAATCTTTGATTTTCCTGCCGTTCAAAAGGTTTTAAGGGCTAAGGCATCTTACCACTCATACAAATGGCTGTTTGGCAGCTTTCTCTATCTATTAGAGACTCCAAAGTCTGCCATGAATTGGAGTTTACAAGGCCGACACAAAACTGACTTGTCCTAGAAGTAGAAAACCTATTGAGGTACCAGAGAAAACCCCTGCAAATGCTCTCAGTGAGGAAACTCTGAGTCCTGCAGGAAACATATAGCACTCTCAAAGCCACAAGCACAATGAGGGGGGCAGTGGGAGCCTTAAAAGAAACCCTCCTGTTTCACTAACAATTCCAAAGGTTTGTAGAATCAGAGAATTGTTCAGATTGGAAAAGACCCTTGGGATCATCTAGTCCAGCCATGAACCCTACTCCACAAAGCTCACCCCTAAACCATCTCCATGCTGATAAATTATCCAAGTAACTACAAGGATGAAAGGGTTTGGGTTTTTTTTGGAAACCTGCTAGCAAGAAGCTGCACCCAAATGTACAACTAGCATCTTCTCCTACCTCTTTGGCAATGTCACACCGGTTACATAAACATGCCGTGCACACTGAGTTTCACATCACTGATGCTGCTCGAAGCACGCCGTAACATTTTCCAGCCAAATATATATGCCACGCCAGCTAATATGCATATACATGTAGTTCCAGTGCGCAGTTAATGAGATGCAATTATTCACAGCTGATAAGGCTCTTGTTCTAAAACCCTCTACATGAAAGCAAGAAAAATTTGAGTTGCAGGGGAACTTCTCCCTTTCATCAGTCCTGTCAATTATAATTCCAACATTATGTAAGGAACAGGACAAATTGGCTCTGGTCTGGCTAAAGGTTAATAAATGCAGTGGTTCAGGGAACTAGAGCAGAAGAATACTAATGGCTCCTGCACCTGGAACGCAGCTTTCCTCTTCATTCTAATTAGCTTCTCCCACGTCAGTGCATTTACAAAGCGTTTGTGCCCAGTGCATTTATGAAATAATGCAGGTCTCAGGCTTCAGTAAGTCAAGTTCAAGTCAAACAGAAGAAACAGGGTGTTTACAAAAGACTGACCCTGTTATCACCTCTTGCGTAGCATAAAATAATATTGACAGCTCTTCTGCTCCTTAAGATTTAAAAAAAAGCAAGTATTTTTCTCTTGACTAATTCACAAATACATTTGTTTATTTTCCTGGTTTATTTTGATTTCTCTGTAAATACTCTAACTTCTTCTCATGCGCCAACAGGTAGCAACAGATTTGCAGCAATCCTGCATTTCTTGCAAAACCATTTTCCCCACAAACTGTGTGAAAAAACCTAATCGCAATCAAAATACTCTGACAAGAGATTTCCCAGCATGGAAGCATCAAGGATGCACACTGTGCATGAAATCTAAGGTCTGAGGGCAAAGACGAAGGAGCGACTTCAGGAGTGACGAAGCGCTCACAGTTAGTGCAGTGAATCACATGAAAGACATGCACAGGGTCAAACACAGGTCCTTCTCCCTGTCACTGTCAAAGTGTCCTCCCCTGCCGTGGCCTGGGGTGGCTGTCACACAGTGTCATCTTCCTCCCCCCCCTGGCAGCCGTGAGCTGAATGATCTCTCCCCGACTCTGCTCACCACGTGGCACTAACCAACCACCTGCTTTCTGTCAGGTTAGGGCTTCATCCCAGAGTGGCAAAGGAAACTGGTCAGAGAAGTTCAGGCAACATTTTTGTCACGACATGTGCCATCATTTCTTAATCTTCGTTTTAGGTCATTAGAATCAGAGAAGCATAGAACAGTTTTGGCTGGAAGAGACCTTCAGGTTCATTGAGTCCAACCTTTACCCAGTCCTATGAACACCACTAACCCATGTCCCCCAGCACAACACCCACCCGCCTCTTAAACCCCTCCAGGGACGGTGACTCAAGCCCCTCCCTGGGCAGCCTGTTCCAATGGCTGACAGCCCTCTCAGCCAAGAAATTCTTCCTCATATCCAACCTGAACCTCCCCTGGGGCAATTTAAATCCATTTCCCCTCGTCCTGTCACTCTCCACTGGGGAGAACAGACCAACCCCTGCCTCGCTGCACCCTGCCTTCAGGTAGTTGTAGAGAGCGATGAGGTCTCCCCTCAATCTCCTCTTCTCCAGCCTAAACAGCCCCAGATCCCTCAGCCTTTCCTCACCAGACTTGTGTTCTGAGCCCTTTCCCAGCTGGGCACCCAACTCTGTGCCCTCTCCAGCACCTCAACGTCCCTCTTGGAGTGAGGGGCCCAACACTGGACACAGCACTCGAGGTGGGGCCTCACCAAAGCCAAGCACAGGGGCATGATCACCTCCCTGCTCCTGCTGGCAACACGATTCCTCATAAAGACCAGGATGCCGTTAGCTCTATAACTAATGAGTCCCTGGAGCAGGAGCGCAAATCCAGCTCTCCTGGCTGACCATCGGGTTTTGGAGACAGTCTCCACCACCAGCTAAATATTTTGTGATTCATGGAACATGCTCAGGGGGAGACACTACTGGTATAAACGAAAGTGGTCAAGGTTATAAATGGCACATTAACTTAGGTAACACAGAGAAAGTCAGTGGAGAGAGCATGGGTTTGGTAAACTTGTCTCCCAGCACATGAGAAGGTGCCCAAAGCACAAGAGATGGTGCTTTTCAGATCAGGGAACACCAGGAGGCAGGAAACCTCCCTCCCCACCCTCCAGCCCTGCAACCCCCCATCAAAATGCCCGCACTGCAGCGAAGATTATTTTCTTGAACTCCTTTCTTTTTCCAGGACAGGGAATCCATTCATTCAGCAATGGGAAGGGATTTTTTTTTTCTTTTTGTAGACAAGACACAGACAGCGTCATCTGCTACCAGAAGGAAATCATACGGAGAAAACCCGCAGAGCAGCTGCTGCAGCTGCCAGCATCCCCCGTCTGCTCACCTCGGATCCAAGTCTCCTTCTTAAGGACTGAGGAGATGCCTCCTCCTGTCAGGGTTGTTTCTGCCAGCACATCAAGCCAATTCCAGAGGCAGAGGGACAGAAAGCAGCAATTCAGAGAATCCCAGGCATATCTGCTGTCTGAAATTGAGGTAGCAAAGAGGATTGTGGCTGAGGGAAGTGCAGACCTTCAGCCATGGGCATGAATCTCTTGAGCAAATAAATATATACCTCTGCAATAATTCTTCCATGTTGCTGTTATATATAAACCAGCAACTGTGGCTAGGGGAACTTCTGGCTGTTGTGCACATCTAACAGCTATTTTGTCCTCCCAATGGTTTTGTAAAAACCTCTAGAAGGGTGTATTTTGCCAAAGTGTGAGCTATAAAGCTTTAACTCCATATACTTGGTGTTCCTGAGGCATCTGGCCAGGTGTTTTCAAAGGGTTGCAAGCTTGTGGCCAGTGCTACATAGAACCAAGCTTTACCAGTGACTTAAGTCACGACCTAAATGAATGACAAACCATCGGTAGCATGCAGATGTGTTTCAAATATGCACTAAAAATATTTTTCCTTTACAGAAAGAAACACAACACCTCTGTCCTGATGATGTCAGTTCGTGACCTGCCCCATCCAGCAGCTGGTTTCTTCCATCTCTATACCTGAGGTCCTCAGTTGTTGTTCCTCTCTGCCTTCTTCCAGGCACAACAGTGAGATACAATCGCGCACAAAAGTTCACTCCTTGCTATGAAATTAGTCACCGCTGCCCTTGACACAGATTCTTCCTGGCGTCATAATGTTTAATATCAAGGAAAGATTAATTAAATCTTGTGGAACTCTGGCTCAGGCAGCTCATTAGGGACTTGTTTGCTTCTTTTTATTTAAATTTTCATTAGTTCGCGTTGTTAGTTTACGGTTTGCAGCCACCCTCCCTTTCTCGCGCTCAGCAGATCAACAGTAATTAGCCGAGGTAACACTTGCTCTTTCCATGACTTTCTCCATGGTGTACCTCCTGCCAGAGGAAACCAGAAGCCGGCTGAGCTGAGGAGGAGGGCCAGGGTGTGAAATTCCACCCGGAGGCATGTATTAACTCTACAGAGTCAGTACAACATGCATCCCTCTGGGTGAGAAATCCCACCTCTCCCATTGTGGGAGGTGGTGAAGATTGCACATACGTATATTAGAAGCCACAAACTCTGGAGACACTTTTTCATGCAGCTGGATGCAGTCGCTGGTGTTTGGGCTCCGTGTCATACCGCAGGATCTTTCAGGCTGAGAAAAAAGGAGAACGCTCTGCTTATGGTTGCGCCTCCCCCATGGTCACCTGCTGGGGACACCCATCACCATGCCCAGGAACCTCCTTTGCCCAACCCACTCCTTGGGCAGCTCCAGCACACACACGTGTGCTGCTGAGCAGTGACCTGAGCAACTGACTGGGCAGAGAAAAGTTAATATAAAGAAATTCTTCCCTTTTTTAGGCTGAGAACAGCCCATCTGGTTCATGCCAGAGTGCTTCTGCACATGGACAGGTCAAACAGAAAATGTCCTCAGTCAAAACATGGCAGGAATACAACTGTTCAGTCATGAGAGTGACAGACCCGCTAGGTTGCTCTTACAAACTTGATTGAATGTCTCGCAGTCCTTCGGGCTTTTCCCACAACGTGAGGTCTCGATGGCAGATGCATTTTCCATGTGACGGCCCAGATGACGGGCCGCAGACCCAGACATAGCCCTTTGCACAAACAGCTCTGCACCTTGCATGTGCAGGGCGAATCAGAGCAGGGAAAAGCCTGGGTAAAAGAAATAAGCAATTCTCTTTAGTTTTTGTTTCCTTTGTGAAGCCCATCACCTGCACTACCCAGTTCTCTGGTGGCCTGGATGAACAGGACCTGAACCTCCCCAGATGGCAGGGGAGCCTCTTCTCATGCTGCTGTTCCTCACCACAGTCACCTTTAATGAAACAATAATAGAAATAATAGTGGAATAATAAAAGTAAAGAACTATATACAACTATAGATAGTAGCCCGATATCAAACCCGACTCCCTCCCCCAGTATCAATCCCCACTGGTGCTGCAGAGCAGGAGGCACTGGGGCAGCCTCAGGCTCAGCGACAGCGGGAGCTGGATACAGGGAGCTGGGTTTGGGAACTCAGGATCCGGGTCAAAAGCGGGAGATCAGACAGAGTCCTCCCTGGACAGTGGCCAGTGCAGAAAAAGGCAAAAACACTCAC
>NW_009728448.1:19260-20919 GCF_000703405.1 Apaloderma vittatum
CCAACCCTTATTCCATACCATTTACATCATACTGATCACGAGCTAATGACCTACGTGTAGGAAAAGTACAGTAAGTTCATTAAGTTCAGAATCGTGGGTTCCATCCATCATAGCAGTCACCTGAACCCACACTGCAGCTCCCCAGGGTCTAACCTCACATTTTCTACTCTAGTTTCTTCACTTTTGCTGAATGCTATCCTCCACTTTCCCCCATATCTTCCGTTTGGACACAAGAACCTGTTACAGAGGTGTGTAACTCCTTCTCTCTCCCAATACTTAATTCACCTCTTCCCATGCACTCCAGCCAGCCTGGCCCTATCAGTTCCTATCCAAGCTGGTCCTATCAGTTCAAAACTCCAAAGCTGTGTTTTAAGTCCCTGTCACTGTCTGGAAGGTTTCATCTGAGCAGGCCTGGCCATAGGGTAAGTGTTCAAAAGGACCAAAATGAGTGCTTTGCTTAAGCAAGAATTTCTATAAACTTGCATTTTGGTGGATGGGTTTCTGTTATCTAAAATAACAGAGCCGACAGTTTTCAATATGAGGAATCTGTCAAATCTACCTGGTGATATGTAGGGCACACAGTTGAGCTGAGAGCAATAAACATTATTTAGAAAAGAAAAAAAAAAAAAGGAGTCTGTAATAGCAGAGAACAATGGAGGGATGCGTCTCCAGGATGGGGTATTAATGGAGAGTTGCTATTAAAAATGATCAAAAGCTGTAGAAAATACAGGCTGTCCAAAACTGATGTTATCAGGTCCAATTTCATTTTAGTCATTTAAGGTACTGAATCAGAGATTTTATAACAACCAGTCAATGGTCTCAACAGTTTTCCCTGCCTGTGTGTTTATTATCAGGATTTTCAGATTAAGGCAAGAATACTGAGCAGCTCATGTTAAAAGACAAGGTTATAAAAACTATTTGCTGAGCTTCAAGTTGCCACACTGCAAGGGAAGCAAATAAGACAGTGTAAATCCATTTGCAGCTGCACTTTATTCTAAAAGTAATCATGTGGGAAAATACAAGTATTTTAAAACATCTCCTACATGATACACTCGAAGGATAAGAAATCCACACTGGAAAGAACAGATTTTCAAAGTTTTTCAGCCTGACATGGAGTCATCCTCGGTGCCTGGCCGTGCAATACACACATTTTGTGTTTTTTCTTTCACTGCACACACCAGCAGAACATAAAATCTGACGCGGCCTTTCATACCCACCACTTACAAGCGACTCTGTCTGAACTGAAACGTTTTGTTCCCTGTGCAACCTGTCCTAATTTTTTTCCCCCCCAGGATCTGAATTTAGTGTTAGAAGAAAGAAAGTAGTTCATTGTTCACAGCTTAAGTGATGTATTTCTGCACTAGCACCTGCGTAGACAGTTTCTCTCATAGGTATGAAAGAACAAAAACATCAAGGATGGCTGAATAGAAACCGATCGCTCTGACACTTCACCACAACTAGGACAAACCTGATGCCAACAAGACAGCCACGAGGCTGAGATTTAGTGTCACATCACTCGTGGATAAACTCCGAGGTGGTCCTGCTACCCCCGCCTGATGGTTTTTGCCGGGTCTTTATTTCATTAATTCATAGAATCAGAGAATCAGAGAATCAGAGAATGCTGGGGCTGGAAGGGGCCTCTGGAGATCACCCAGTGCC
>NW_009728449.1:0-601 GCF_000703405.1 Apaloderma vittatum
TTAAAATTTTAAGCCTGGCTAGGGCCATCAAATTTCAGCCATGTGTGACACTGTGAAAAAGGTCAGCACAAACAAAAACTCTTACCCAAACAACAGATCCAACTCCTTCTTCTACATTTACTGCCAGTCATGTCTGTGATATTTTTCCTCTTTAATTTTTCAGAGAATCCTAGCATGTTTCACAAATTTTCATCCTGCTGGCAATAGTGTGCCAGCTCTTTTTAGGGCAAATATGTTGTTTTGATTAGCCTAATACCGTTCTAGAAATGTTGCTTTCCCCTGAGGCGTAGTGTAGTCTTGTTTATCTCAAGAGTTACAAATGTCTGAGCACCCTTTGGCCCCCACAAAACCCTTGCTTTATGACATCTTACTGAGCTTCATTAGAAAATTTAGAGTCAGAAGAGTAGATCTCAGACTTCCATCTTCACACTTATTACTTCCTCTCTCTGAGCTGTCTGTTGTGCACCCAGTCTTAGGTATTTTCCAACTGACAATAAAAATAAGATATTTTTTATACTATTATATGAAGATATTCAACTCCTAGATTAATATAAGATATTTTTTATACTATTATATGAAGATATTCAACTCCTAGATTAAT
>NW_009728450.1:0-324 GCF_000703405.1 Apaloderma vittatum
GTGGTGAACGGGGAGCGCATCGACTCTCTGCTCGAGCGGGACCAGCGGCAGGAGAGGCAGTTCGAAGACCTGGAAGAACGTTTCGGCTTGCTGGAGGACGGGGTGGACGACATCTTCCAGGACAGCACCCAGGTCTACGGCCGCATGTACCCCTTGTTCCGAGCACCCTTCGGAGGTTTCCGCGAGGCTTTCCGACCCCCGGTCCAGCGCGTCCGCTTCTTCCCGCGAAGCGAGAGGGTTTCCCGGGAGCTTCATCCCTTCTTCCAGCATCCCTACCACGGCTTCCACCACCTCTTCCAGCCGCTCTTCGAGATGACCCAGCGG
>NW_009728450.1:341-682 GCF_000703405.1 Apaloderma vittatum
CCCGGCGGCTGGGAGCACTCCCGGGGTGGCTTCGCCCCAGGTACGACGTTCGTCGCTGGCGGGGCGTCCAGTTTGGCTGGAAACATCCCATTTTACGGGTTTCCTGGCAATTCCCCCCTCCTCTTGCTCGTTTGACTGACTGTGGAGGATGAGCTCAACCCTAATACGACACATCAGAGAATCCCCGCGGGAGACAAGGAATCACAAGCTCCGCTGTTTGCAGAGCCCAGCTGGGTTTTTTGGGTTTTCCCCCTCCCGTCACCTAAATTTTGGCCGCCGGAGGTGTTTTTGTTTTTGGGTGGGCAGCCCGGCTGCTGGTGCCGTCACTGTCTGCCACCGCG
>NW_009728451.1:0-41205 GCF_000703405.1 Apaloderma vittatum
CTGGTCAAGGGGCTGGAGAATAGATCGTATGGGAACCGTTTGAAGTAGTTGGGTCTGTTTAATTTGAGGAAGAGGAAGCTGAGGGGAGACCTCATCACTCTCGACCACTACCTGAAAGGACATTGTAGAGAGACTGGTACTGGTCTCTTTTCTTGGGTAATTAGTGACCGAACTAGAGGGAATGGCTTCAAGCTTAAACAAGGTAGGTTTAGACTAGACACTAGGAAGAAGTTCTTCACAGAAAGAATTGAAATAGGCTGCCCAGGGAGGTGGTTGAGTCACCATCCCTGGATGTGTTTAAGCATCGCTTGGATGTGGTGTTGAGTGATATGGTCTAGGGGTGAACTTGCAAGTAGGGTTATTGGTTGGACACGATGATCCCAAGGGTCTTTTCCAACCTGGATGATTCTGTGATTCTGTGTGATCATTGTTCAGTATGTGTTCTCCTGCGGTAATTCATAGAATCATTAAGGTTGGAAAAGACCTCTAAGATCATTAAGTTTGACCATCAACCCAACACTACCATGACCACTAAATCATGTCCCAAAGCACCAGGTCTACATATTTTTTAACACTCAAGGGATGGTGACTCCACCACTTCCCTGGGCAGCCTGTTCCAATCCCTCACCACTATTTCAGCACAGAATTTTTCCTAATATCCAATGTAAATCTCCCCTGGCACAACTTGAGCCCGTTTCCTTTCATCTTATTGCTAGTTACTTGGGAGAAGAGACCAACATCCATCTCACTACAAGCTCCTTTCAAGTAGTTGTAGAGACAATTGGCCATAAGTAATTTCAGATATGTTTCTCTAAAAAAAAAATGCATTCTGCTCTCGCATAAACCTAGACTTCTCTAGCAGAATTCATGAAATGAACTAGAGCTATGCGATTTTTTTTTTTCCTGTCTATATGGATGCTAGTATTTGGAACTCAACATTTATTTTGCCCAATCATTAAGAGAAAAATTTGTGAAGATTAAAAATGTCTGAATCAAAACCATATAATTAAACATGATCTCTTCTGCAACTAATCAGAGGTGTTTTCAAAGCAGACATCAGACTGAGACAGTAACAGGATTACTGGAAGGTCAGAACAGAAATTCAATACTGTTCTCCAGATTCCTATTTTCTTTCCTTGAGGAAACACAAGAGTTACTAAGCCATTTTTCACCAATTCCTACTTCAGGTTTGGATCCTGGACACGTTCTAAAAATGTTTTCAAAAACCAAAGTGACATCTGATACAAAAATCCCCAAAGAAACCCCAGTAAGAATCCATAAATACTTGCCTTATTTTACTTGATTCTTCTCATGGAAATGTGTGTCCTTGTCACTTACCACAGCGATAGCTTTCCTTAAACTTTTGAGAATCGTAGAATCATTCCCATTGGATCATCGAGTCCAACAATTAACCCTACTCTACAAAGTTCATCCCTAAACTATATTCCCCAACACTACATCTAAATGACATTTAAACACATCCAGGGATGGTGACTCAACCACCTCCCCGGGCAGCCTATTTCAATGTCTGACGACTCTTTCTGTGAAAAATTATTTCCTAATGTTTAGTCTAAACCTACTCTGTTGCAGTTTGAATCCATTCCCTCTTTTCTATTGCTAATTACCTCTGAGAAAGGACCAGCACCAACCTCTCTACAATGTCCTTTCAGGTAGTTGTAGAGAGTTGTAGAGAGTAGCCTCCTCTTCTTCAATCATTCTTCATAAAATTTACTCTGCAGGCTCTTCACCAGCTTCACTACCCTCCTCTGCACTCACCCCAGCATTTTGATATCTCTCTTGTATTGAGGTGCCCAAAACCAGACACTACTCAAGGTATGGCCTCACCAATTTTGAGTACAGGGGAGCAATCACCTCCCTACTCCTGCTGGTCACACTATTTCTAATACAAGCCATTGGCTTTCTTGGCCACCTGGGCACACTGTTGGCTCATATTCAGCTGCTTGTTGATTAGAAACCCCAGGTCCCTTTCTGCCAGACAGCTTTCCAGCCACGCTTCCCCAAGCCTGTAGGGTTGCGTGGGCTTGTTGTGGCCCAAGCGCAGGACCCGACACTTGGTCTTGCTCATACTGTTAAAATTGGCCCATCCATCCAATCTATCCCAGTCTTTCTGTAGAGCCTCCCTACCCTCATGCAGATCAGTATTCCCACCTACAGATGAAGGCTCAAGAATATGAAAACATAGGGGCAGGCACCCCTATTAAAGATATATAACCAAGAGGTAAAAGTAGAATTAGAACTCACCAAAGCTTGATTAAATTAAGCTTGCTATCAGTCAGAAACCTCCTGACTGCCTGACTCTAAGACAAATCTCATCCAACTGCCATTCTCACTGTACTTTGTGTATGCAGTTGGTTGCTACAATAGGTACCTCAAACATTCAAATGTATCACACATGTGCTGTCACTGATGACTACTCACAAACAAAGCTTTCTGAGGAACACAAGCATGTGGGCAGAGGGCAGGGTAAGAGTTAGTGTTCTAAAAAATATTTTTGGCCAAAGAAAAGCTGGAAAAGGCAATCTGGTAATAGTGCATGCCTGTAAAAACACACTACCCTTTGTAGAACTAAAAATTTGTTTAAGTAACAGGCAATAGGGAAAATTCTGATTACTCCTAAAGCAAATTCATATGATACTCCATGAAATGTATACATGATGGCAAGCCAGCAGGTGTCACAATGCCATGGCTTCCTAGGTTATAAAACGCAAAGAGAGCCCATTCCAGTAATCTCCTCCTGTCCTAAAGAGGCATTCACTGTATGGGTCATAATTCTGATTCAAAAGATGGGTCACTGTGTAGTTACTAGCTTTAAAAGTTGTTTTGGTAAACCTTCACAAGTGTTCTACAGTAAATCTAAAATCACTGCCCAGCGAGTCCCCAGCAAGTCTCTCTACTGCTATACAAATACCTGATGCACTGCATAAAGATATTTCTGAGTGTTCACAGTAAACCCATTTGAACTGAATTAGTATAATTGTAACAAGTCTGTTGTCACTTCCCCACCCTAATCACCAAAATCTAATGCCACTGTTACACCTAATTACTATAAATCTTTCAAAAACTCACAGACATTCCTCCTCCCACACTTATTATTGAACTGTCTTATTAATTTCCTAACCCTTGTTTCTCACCATCACAATCATCTCTTCCCCTTTCACTCCCCATACTTATTTAATGACAAGTTAAATGAAACTATACCAATTTGGGGCGAGGACCAAGCAATCTGTAAAAGAGCTTCCTTCTCTTAGCTGAATAACCAAATAAGCACACAAAACATTCTAGTTCTGCACTAAAAAAAGAAAAGTAAGAAAGTTATTCTGTTGCTCTGTGTTATTCAGCAATTTCAGCTGAATAAAGATTAACTTTCTCTTTTTCTGCAAGCCAAAGAAGATTCACAGTCATCACTTATGGGTATCTCTGCATAATGCAGGTTGGAAGAAAGAATAAAATAATTTAGCTCAGTACTGCAGCTAAGCAACCCAAATCTGGATAAGGTGTTGTCTCCAAAGGGTTTAAAAGATGCCTTAGCATTACAACTGAAAGGAACCTTTGCAGCTTATCTGAAAAGATCCATAAACAGTGTGTTACAATATAAAAACACCATTTATCTTTCAGCATATTCAAATGTATTATCAAGACAATGTGACTCTCAATTCTAACAATGAATGGTATATAAATCCCAGAGAGGCAGCAGAAGTTTAACTTAAAGAGAAGAATGGCCCTAACTCTGCTACCCTGAAAATCCATCTACTTGAGTACACTGTCTGTGACAATGGCTAGTAACAGCTCATTGTGGAAAAAACTATGAAGAAACTACACCATATGAAAAGGAGAGAGAGCACAGACTATAGCTGCATGGAGTATACTTACTCCAGTGTGTCCTCAGAGCAATCAGATGCTCATGAATTTTCTCAGCTGGAGGCTGCATCAGGATCATAGTATGTAACAGCTCTTGATGAAGTATTTCTTCCTTGGAATGTGTCTAATCACTTTTTTTAACCCATTTACATTTTTAACATCTAAAATATCTTATGCTAATTAGTTCACAATTTAGGCATGGGTTGTGTGAAAAGGGACGTCCCGTTGTTTCAAATCTGTAGCCAATTCATTTTGCAGGGTGCCCTTCAGTTCTTCTGTCACGAAAAAGGTAAATTTGTCAACCATCATCATTACAGTCATAATTATAAAACTTCTGCTACATTTCAGGTCTTTTGCAGAATGAAGAAGCCCCCACTGTTTGGTGGCAGCATAATAAAAGTCATAACAGTGTAAAGATAGCAAGCAAGGTAGACTTTTTAAAACAGTAGTAGTTTCATCAGTAGTACGGAGCTTTTCTTGGCTGAACTGGACTAGATGCACTAGCCAGTGCAAAAAAATCAGACCTTGCTAACTTCTCTCCATCACAACAACAAGCCCCCTGCAAAAGAGCATGAGATCTACAGATACTAGATGAGCATTCTCAAATGTAATGTTTTTAGTTCAATAGATGTAAATGTCTTCACGGAATTTATAAAGAACAGAAACTCAACCCTGCTGTTGAGAAAGGACTGTTCTTTAAATAACTAGTTCTTTTTTAGCTCTTCAGTCCTGATGCTTAAAGATAAGTCTTTCAAATCAAATTTATACCTTTTACTGGCTCAACACCAGTTGATACTGGGTTTATAACACCATAATAATTTCCCTTAAAACTTCCTTACACCTGAGTTTCACGTGTTCCACAAGGAAAAAAAAAAAAACAATCCATCCCTCTCATAGCCAGAGATTACAATCTACAATCTCCTCCTGTTCCATAATCAATAGTCACTCACTTTGCTCAAATTGCCTAAATGATTAAAATAATTAAACACAATTAAGCTCAGCGTGCTCTTATCCAAGTACATTCTCCATTGACAAAGCCAGGTTAAGTGGTTCCTCCAATCCTTACAGGCTGCTAGTCAAACAGTTCATTGCCCCCCTTGGCCATGCTGATAGAAAAGTTATTGGATCAACAAAAAGGTCTGTGCTAGAGAAATGCCTTCCTTGCTTGCTTTTTGTTTTTCAGACTTTCAGAACTACAGATTATAGACTTCTACACATTTGGTCATCCTTGCTCTTCTATGCATCCTGAAAACGTGACATTACCTGTACCAAGCATCTGAAGTTCAAATTAATTGCAAATTTACACAATGACTTAATGATGTTTCCTGTTTGGTCGTATTTGGCTGAACTATCTTTCTGTTGCTAAGCTCTAATGGCTGATTTTTCCACTTCATTCCCAGCATCTCTTCTTGAACTGCATTAGCTAATTCAGGCGAGGCCTAAAGTAATAGAGGAAATAGGGCTGGAGGCTACGCTTGAGCACCACTAGTACCTGATTAACTGTTTGCACCCTCAGCATGTCTTGGATCTTGCCAATTTGCACTTTCCAAAACAACATTTGGGCTCAGATGAGAGGACTCGCACCTCCTTAGGACTATTCCAGGCAGTAGTTTGGATGCAATGTCCTACTTGGGAGGGAGGGAAGAGTACTTTAGCCTCGTAGACGTGACTTGTGCTGTGCAACTTGGCCCAGAGGCAAAGATCAGTAAAAACTGATTTTTATCTGATACTCTATTCTTCAGTCACTCAGCTTTATGAGATTCTTTTGAGTCTCTATACATCTGGTTTTAATTTTCAGTAAGCTTGAAACTTTATCATCCTAGTATGCATCCATTCTTCCAGAGAGCTTACGAAAATAAAAATCCCTTTCAGACTACTGATGACCTCTGTGGACAAGATTTCCTAGGCATTCCTACAGTTTACTTCCCAGTTTTTAGCAACGTAGAAATCTACAGGAGGACTTTTTCTCTAATACCTACGTCTTCAAATGTACACATTTTGAATCAAATAATTTCTATTTACATGCAATCTAACAACATTTCTATCTACCCCTGCCCAGGGAAGTTGGTGGAGTCATCATTCCTGGAGGTGTTCAAAAAATGTGTAGTCGTGACACTTCAGACTATAGTTTAGTGGTCATAGTAGTGCTGGGCTGATGGCTGGACTAGATGATCTTAGAGGTCTTTTCGAAGCTTAATGATTCTATGATTCTATGAATCTGATTCCGTGCTTAGTAACATCTAAGTATTTGGGTAATACTTGTGATGGAAAGTCTTCCTTCAACAAAACTCCATGGCAGGTAAAAAGAGGTATCAATGTTCATTTATGTGCAATACATGTCTCTTTCCTATAATATACTTAAATGTAATCACCTGAAGCAATAAGTTAGGGAATGTACAACAGTAAACAAATGAGAACTAAGTCATGTTGAGGCCATTGCTGAATGAAGTGGGAATATAATTTAACATGCATTCATAAAACATGGTAGGGGGAAGTAGTTTAGTATAGTCTAGCTAAAAATGTTAATTGCTAGGATCTATTTCACTACACACAGCATGAAGAAGTAATTTTTGGACAAAGCTAAGTCTTCAAAGCACTTGACCTACCAATGACCACCCTAGGACAAAAAAGTGAGTATCTACGACTCACCATGAAAAGTACACTCTTTGAATTACCTGCACTAAATCTGATACACAAGCACAGCACGAGTAGTCTAAAACTCTATCTAATCATAGATACTTGAACGATAAAGTAACTGGATTACCATTATCATTTGCTAAATCACTACAGGATGACACAGTGAGAAGTGATTTTCTTCATTAGCCCATACTACAAAGATACTGATGTCTGTGCTTTAATTTTCTGTCTACTATCTGAATTCAAAGTCTTAAGACAACAGAGGAGTTTCAGAAGTAAACTTTCTGCTGAAAATTTTCAGTAACAGCCAATATGAGGTTAAGACAAATATCATTATTTGCTTCCATCCATAGAAACATAAAATCATACATTTACAGAGTATGATGTTATCATTTATATCCAACTAGCCATCTCCACAGTAAATGATGAATTTTCACTCATCCTCAATGCTTCCTGCACTTCCTGGGAGACAAAAGAGACGGCAGAATTTTTACACATATATTATATATGGACAAGGTATTAAGAACCTTGCTGAATTGAGTTTTCACTACTCGTATACTGAACATTGAAGAACAAATGTTACTCATCCTTTCTTTGCGCTCATACAGTGTAACATACTATTAAACTGCATGATCACATACTGTCTTTTCACCAAAGATGCAGGTCTCGCTTAATGGACAGAACATATATTTTACATTTTGTCTTTTTATCCATATTGGTCAATGTTTGATTATAGGCCTTGTCTAGCCAATGTTTCCCAAGTTAATACTTTTACACTTGAATTAAAAAGCTACTGTCCCATAAAAGTTAATGACTATTCCCTTATTCGTTCTTATAGCTTTCTCAGCTTACAGATCATGGGAATGTTCCTATACCTTTAATGCAGGTAAAACAGGTTGGCTTACATCACCATATATAATCACTATAAAAAGTGTTGGCTACGTGGTAATACAGTCTCCACACATGCGATCAGAATGGAGCTTCTCCATCAGTTAATGAGAGATTTTGCTATTTTTCTTTCCTTTTGCTTGCTTGATTTCAACTCTAAAACCAAAGATCCCACGTGCAGGAGGGAAACAACCTGAAAACAAAGAGCAGCAGGGCCAGATAAAATTAAGGCGTATTGTCTTGCGTAGGAAGGAGATGGTTTTGTATTACGCACAGTACTAACGAATCCCTTATTGCAAATACCATCTCTCTTACACTGCCCACATTTTATGGCAGACACTGACAGTCTGGAAAGGTTTAAAATATAAACTGATGAGAAAATAAGAAAACTGAGAAACCTGTTTCTTAGTAAGATACTAATAGAAGCTCCATGCCCTAACTTACTTGAAAGATTGAGAAATGACAAGTCAGTCTGTTTACTTGCTAATACAGGTAGCAGATATGGACAGAAAATGATTCAGTGAAGCAAAGTTTATGAAAAAGGAGAAGCAGTATTTTCCAGTAGACAGAAAAAACCAAAACCTTTTATTTCAAGCTTAACAAGGACACAACAAACACCAGTTTAAGTACATGTTGAGAAATATTGTTCTAGCTATAATGTGATTAATGTAATTAGTTCAAGAGGGAACTCAGACAAAGCAGTGACGTCTACTTCCTATAGCCAAACATCTCATCATTAAAGGATTACCCTCCGCAAATCTCTGACCACCTAAACAATTCTAAATATGCAGGAAAGCTCCAGAAAAATAGAAAAATCACCTGCATCACCTGACTCACTCTAAAAAAAAAAAAATTAGGCAATAAATTCTTACATACTTCAGCAAAGTACAAGAAAACAATCTAGAAACATATTCAACTAATGAACCAGGCTTATTTTTGCAGTTGTTTGGAGTTTGCTAGTGATAGCATTCAAATAATGAAGAGCAAACCCCATAACTGTTTCAACATCAAGATGCATACTGAACAAAAAAGAATCATCACCACTCGAGATGCCAATACATTTACAAGAGGCCACTGCTCAATACTTCTGTGCTATTGGTACATAAAAACAAGTCCTGCTATCTCCTTTCCACTAACCTTTTTTTTTCTGCCCAGAGGAACAGCCTGACAGCAAAACAGAAAGTTTTCACTAACTCCTCAATATTTTCATAGCTCAAATGAAGCCACTTCTAAACCAGCTCTCCTCTGATTCACTCAAGGAAAACAACAAAAACCCCACTGAATAGGACACACAGGAGAGAAATATTTTCACCTTGAACAGTTATACTGACTGTTTCAGGAAATGATGCATTGATAAAGTAATTTTTAAAAGCAATGGCTCAATACAACAGCCTCCCCAAAAATCATCTCCAAAATTACTCTGTACCTGTGACAGATATACGCTATTTTCATCATCTGGACTAAAATGGTATTCCTGTGTGGAGCTCTGCCACAGCTCTGGGAAATGCCATCACTTCATCTGACTGACTCTGAAATACTGATACACTAATATAAACTTTCTAGACACATGAAAAAATGTCAATCTGTAAACTACTCCATGCAAAAGTCTACCAACGAGTTACACCTCTGCAAAAGTAAGGACTATGCCAAACACATGAAGGAACAGGGTCTATGCAGTCAGGCCTTTCTGAGAAAAGCATGCACGATAAAGACAACTTTCATCAATCTGGATATTATCCCTGAAAAGTAGCACCTACCAGTATCACAACAGTTACATTGGTTCAGACCAGCATGACCCCCCTCGCCCAACATCTTATCTCCAACTGGCCATTAGCACATGCCGAGGGAAGAGTAAGAACAGGACAAGCAATTATGTCTGTACTGGGCAGAACGGGGCCGGCAGATTTATCCTTTCTGTCTTATTTTGAGGAAAAAACCTCCAAGAAAAGCCTCAAAGAATGAAAACAGCAGGATTTGCTAATAAGAAGCGTTAAGAGCTACTGCTATGGTGTCAATGGTGCAAGTCACGCATTACCTAAATCATTCCCACATTCGCTCTTGCTTTTTGGCAAGTATTTGTTGCCTGCCTGGATATTATAAACATAAGCACAGCAGGGCTGCATCAGAACGAAACAGCATGTCTGCAGCATCAATGAAATATTAAGACAGCCTAATTATGAATCAAGGAGGTCATTAACATGCTGCCATATCCATTCCCCTCGTCTAGGTTGGAGAGATGTCAGAACTGCAGCAAGCTGTGGAGCACTAGAACAGTGATGGTTCTCCAGCTTCTGAGCATCCTTTGTCTACAGTGCTACAACTACTACCCTACACTGCAGAACAGGTATTTCTGATTAGTTAGTGTGGAAATGTGCAGTCCTCACAAACGAACAAATCGAGCATAGGCTCCATTTTTTATATTTTTAATTCTGGCAGCAAGCTGACATATATTTAGCATACTACATAGCATCATTTAAAAACAGGAATGAAGCACCTATTTAAAAGAGCAAACAAAGGAATAACTATGATTTATTGTAGAAACATTTATGTCAGTATCACTTAACTATAAATACCTATGTATGAACTTGCTCCCTACATAGAGCCACACACCAACATCTCTCCGAAACTCACTACTTTATCTCACAGGACTGCAGAGAATTTTAAAGCACGTTATGCTAAAATTTCATCAGCATCACCAGGAAAGAAATAATTTTCAGTCTGTTTTGGATTGCATAACTTTTCTTCTATATTTTAATGATAGGGCTTAATACAGTTTTTCTTTTAGTATTAAAGGACTAGTAAACAAATTCTCTCTCTGTATATAGTCTCAAAGTCTGGGTATGATGAAGCTTATTGCCACAGGTCCTATTCCTCCAATCCCTTCTCTAGTGCAGAAAAAAAAAAAAAAAAGACTAAAAAGAAAAAAGATTTCTTTGTCTGAAGACCACAGAAGTTATGAGGCTTAAACAAACTAGCTCAGGCACCAGAACCACCTCAGTCACCAAAACCTTCAGCTCAGCACAAAATATAAAGAAAGGTGTTCAGCTAACCTGCACAGACCTCTAAAAGTTCTATACTCAATTAGCTCACAGAAAGCAATCATAGGTATTGCAAAAGCATATATAGATAGACACGTGTAAGTAATACTCAAAGTCATCCAGTGCCCCGAATCTGCTTGCTGTCTTTGCCCACTTCTAGGGCATATAGTAGAAAGGAAGGGGAAAAGGGCAAAAAGCAGAATTGCTGAGCTAAAAAAAGGACAGAATCAGCCCTTATTCTGAATTCTGAATCCATACACAGTTGTCATATTTGCTCCGCAAAAAATACCCACATCAATGAGATATGCCACAAGAAAATCATGCATTTAAATGACTAACGAAGAACTACATTTTTTACTGCAGTCAGCTAGACTGCTTACAGTAATTACATAAAAATAGCGATGAATGCACTCTGATTTATTGTGTAACGATAAATAAAAAAGAAGGAAAAGTAGTTTGAATGTTTACAAATGTTCTTTAACTGAAACAACCAAATACACTCATTTTATCATTTGCATCATATTAACAACAGCGTATCTACTCAGTAGCACTTATTTAACACTGACAGGAAATTAATGGATACAGGAAAACATAGCAGGAAAAATCAACAGTCCATAAATGAATATATGTAAAATTACTTTAAAAGTAATTTCATGTTTCTGTTTAAACAATTTATGTACAGAAATACCAGAAAATGCTAAAAACTTTGGTCACATTACGTAATACATTTTCTTCTTGCTTGAATATACAGCAGGTTACAGCACAGTGTTACATTATGAAGTCTGTAAATGAAAATATTAGTATCAAGATGGCAATACCTTGGACTTAGCCGAAGAGAATGGATGTTATTGTTTTTCTAAGCTCAGCAAAAATTATGTATTATCTTCTTGAGGATTATATATATCCTGAATAAACATTACAGCAATGTCACACTCACATTATGTTAAGTAATTAATTTTCCAGTTTCTTCACTCCTTATTTATTAACAGGTCAATTACGAAATTTGGGGTTCCTGTTAATGCAGTAAGTCCACTGCACTTAACAGACAGTAATATCTGACTGTCTACTATCAGTGTCATATTTTGTACTGAACGTATTATTCTACACAAAATTTTCCATTTAAAAAAACTCTGAAAACTGTATTTAGGAATTACTTAACAACAGCATTTGTATGGTAGTAAAGCTCCTTAAATTCCCACTACACGTAGCTTTACATGGTTTTGGCAAGTATTGCTGGAAGAAAGCAATGTGTAAAGCTGTTGTTGATGTGTCCAAATTCAGCAATAACCAAGCACATGATCATGCACTTTGATGAACAAGGAGCATCCCGTTAGGGAAGTGGAAACTTTGTTCCCACAGTGTAAGAGGTGTGATAAGCAGCTTTCCACGTGGAAATTTTGTGTACAGTTTGCTCTTTCTTCCTACACAAAAACACCATTAAAAATTAGGAAAGACACCTGTGAAATTCTGTATCATCAGTGTCAAAGATGTGCATCTAGTTTATAATCAACATGCTTAGCCTCTTAATTGTTGTGATGGTGAAGCTCCAAATAATATAACTAAGGAGTTTGTATATATTTTTTCTGAGAAATTTCTTGGGCGTTCCTGTGTGATCTACTGTAGGTGATCCTGCTCTGACAAGGGAGTTGGACTAGATGATCTTTCGAGGTCCCTTCCAACCTCTGACATTCTGTGATTCTGTGTGTGATTCTGTGATGAGGATCTATCCAGCAGAACCTAAAACTTCCATAATCTTATGGCTCTTCCTACAATCATGTCACTTTTGCTTGAAAGATATGCAAGAGGACAAAGGGAAGGTATCTTTTGAGTTCTGTCAGTATTACATCTATGCATTGCCTTCTGGCAGAATAATTCCATTGAAAAAAATCTCCTTCAATCAAGTTGTACCTTTAATGACTCTTTAAAGCAAGCAATATATCTTATTAGTATAACTTACACCAGCACCTCAAGGAAGATAATATATATGAGCCAAGGCACTCTTTATGGTGTTTGTATGAAGATGTTTTTCTGATCTATAAAATTCATAAAACATACCATGAGGCCACAACAGATGTAGCCCAGATCAGACCTCAGACTACAAGCAGTGGGCTTAATCTGTAAGCAAATTTCTTCCAAAGCTAATACGTAAAAATCTTTGAAGAAGAGTTAAAATGAACCCAGAAATATCTAATCAGTTTCTGTAACCAAGATACCCTCTTAATTGGATAAATTTTGTCTGAAAAACACAGTCAAAAATACTTTGCATGAAAAGCAGTCCAGTTTGTGCTCCAGTTTCACTCAGAGTCCTGTCTAACTCAGCCATGATCTGGATATGAAAAATTTAGAACTCAGGTGTTAGCTTTTTACAAATAGAGAAGTTTGGAAATGCTGTGTGCAACAATACAGGGCTTGGATGTGTTTTGAGCACATATTTTACTGGTAGATAATAGTCAGGGTTCAAAAAGTTGCAGTGAATACCTGAATATCAGTATGAGCAGCATTCCTACCCAGTGCCACCTTTGCAGTCTTTCTCCAACATACAAAAAATCAAAAATAAAATAAATATATAAAAAATTAATTTTATAATCTCATGTAGATCACTATCAACCTGTCATGAGTGACTTTCAGTCTAACAGTTACTGTGATAGATACTAGATTTATCTGGTACACACTGATGACAACTCATGATATTTTGAGATACAGCTACACCCTAAACACTGCATCTTAAGCATCTACTGATTGTCTCCAATTTAATATCTTGGGTTTAAAAAAACAACAATATCTGAAGTAACTAATTCAGTGAATCTCAGACACAGATAAAATTTGGTTCACTTAAGTCCAAATCAGGCATCTCAGTTTACGCCCATGCTAATGAAACTCAGATAAACTACCCTGGCTGCAGGGCCGTTGACTTCTGGCTGAAGAGTACACACAGCTGGAGGCCTGTAAAATCAGGCAGGACACAAGTTCTGCATATAGGTTAATGACTGTTTTGCGTCACCAATGGAGAAGAGTACAGATGCTAAGCCAGAGACCTCCAAACAGCATTTTGCCTGCCTGCCAACTTTCTAATAAAAATAAAGCTTATATTTCTGTCTGTATCACATTACATGATGTGAACATTTGTAAAGTAGACCAGACTAACGCAAGAAGGATAGAAGGAAAATTACACCCCTATTGATGTAAAGGGACTTAGGTTACATATTCACTTTAAGTCAGCACAGATCCAAGCTGACACCAAAAGAATCTGTTCCATCTTCATCTCATTTCCCACTGCCACCATCACTCAGGCAGTAGGATTTGCACATGAATAAACTGAATGAACTGTTTAGCAAGTTTCTTTCCTAAAAATGTGGCATTCTGACAAACTAAGGCCTTTTTATCAGAGGCATTTTATATAGCTACAGCCTTTATCTTTATAGAAGAAAATCACTGATAAGTCTAATCAGTATCTGTTTCAAAGAATAAAAAAAAAATACATTCAGGTTGGCAAACGCAGTTTTAAATCTGGTTCTGCTTATTTTCGGTTAAAAATCCAGCATTAAGAAAGCCACATGTGCATAACTCTCCTTAGTGTAATAAATACGACCACCTTAAAGATCACTGTCAGCAAAAGCGAAGTAGTAGAGAAAGTAGAAAGACTTGCTTGATGATAACAGCTTACATAAAGCTGAATGGTAATGATAGCATAACTATTGCTTGACACTTTTAATTCGAGAGCTGTACAAAACAATGGACAAATCAGACCATTGTAGCTGTTCATGTTAAAACTTCACTAAGACAGTGGTCAGCACTTACTTTGGTTTTCTAGGTGGCTCAATAAACTTTATGAGCACTTTCACAAAAACATATTTTCAGGTCGCCTCCCCAAAAGAGAGAAACTTTGAACTAGTAATGAATTCCATTTAGCAATATTAGATTCTTGAAGTTGAAGTGTTATCCAAAACATTCATTCAGTTTTAGCATAAAGATCCTCGACCTAGATTACAAACTGCATTTCAAATAAGCAATGACTTCTTATAGTGATCTCAAGCATCTTGGAGAAAATCATCATTTTCACAGGAACATTGCTGTTTAAAATAAGTAGTAGTTGTTGCTGGTAACATCAAAGTGTTTTTGCTCTTCTGCCTACAAAAAGCATTATTATGACTTATTCACTTGATTGACAACACTGCTTTTCCAACTGCACTTGTGGATTATAACAGCAGCCATCCTGCAGTGCTGCAGTTCCTAAACCAAAAAGAAAGTAGCAAACAGGTGGGCTATCGCTACATACTTTTACTCTTTCATTAATTAACCTCTTTATACCACTAAAAACATACTACCACCTTAGTATCAGTTATATAGTCATCACCACCAAAAATCTAGCTCAATATAGCCTTTTCTGTCCCTTGCCTATCATTTTCTTTTTTCTATAATTCTGCAGAAAACATTCTGTTATCTTCTAGGAAGTAGCAATAATCCCTCTATTTAAAATGGGAATTACCATCAGAACTTAAACCCCAGGCATATTAGAAGTCAGCCAGAGAGCAATGTACACAGAGAGTAAAATCAGCGTTTCTTTCCTCACCTTCTTGGAAATCTCTTTTGCATCTAACCTGATACATTCCTAATCATTGTTAGAATTGTATGAATCTTATCTTTGCACACAATCTCTCCAAATTTACAGTCTCTACAAAATTTACAAGCATTGTCAACACAAGTCAACTCATAAGAAAGAGTTTTCTCTGTCTAGTTAAAGTGAGAGATTACACCTAAAGCAGCCCAACAGAAATATCTCCAGAATTCAACACCGTGACAATTTTCTTGTCTAAAATTGACTTAATATATGTTGCAAGTAGGAACTTTTGAGATGGTATACGTCCTGCACATACTGCATTATTTTCATTCACAATAGATCCAAGAACACAAAATTACGTTCTCAAAGCATACACTAATGTAGGAGATATTACAGGTTGCTGAAACAGTATTTGCAATTCAAAATGGGTAAACTGAATCTCCAAAACAAATACCAGTACATGCCAAAACAGAAATGATTAAAAGCTAAAAATATATAAAAAACAAACAAACAAAAAATTCTTTTATCTTTTGAAAAATTGAGAAAAGGTGGAACATATACACTAAAAATGTAACAGTCAAGTTTTACCAAAACTAGATTTCCTTTTTAAATCTAAGAGCAAGAACTGAGCTGTTTAAAGTTAAATATTAACCACAGATAAAAAAGACTTACCTTCCTGTCTGTTGTTTTTCCTTTTTAGCCATTTTTCCACAGTTTCTGCACTTACACTTTCTGACACAAACTCATCCAGTACCTGGGGGTGAAGAGAAAGATAGGCCTTCACTTTTTCATCTGTTAAACCTGAAAGAGAGAATATTCATTGATTACATTATTGGCATGAAATTCTTCATATGAAACAATACCTAGACGCCAGCAACAATCAGTATTCTCTTGTTTAACATGTTGACTGAGTACAAGTCTATTTAAATTGTCTCCTCACAGACAGAACAATATCCAGTCAAAAAAAAAGAGAGAAATGGCCGGGAAGGAATTTATGACTATGATTATGACTCTAAAATTACTTATTTCCAAGATATGCAAGATGATACATTGCGTGATTCTGTGATAAAGAAACAAGATCATAGGATGGAATCATAGAATTGTTCAGGTTGGAAAAGACCTTTAAGATCACTGAGTCCAGACATTAACCTAGCACTGCCAGGTCCGCCACTAAACCATGTCCCGAAGGACCACATCTACACGTCTTTTGAATACATCCAGGGACAGTGACTCAACCAGTTTCCCTGGCAGCCTGTTCCAATGCTTTACAACCCTTTCAGTGAAGAAACTTTTCCTAATATCCAATCTAAACCTCCCCTGGTGCAACTTGAGGCCATTTCCTCGCCCTATCGCTAGTTACTTGGAAGAAGGAGATAGAAGAAAGTGAAGTGGTATTTCTCATAGAGCATCAAATTCAGTATTGTTACTGCAAGTAGCAGCAAAACAACAAAAACTGTGATGCAACAGTAAAATCAAGTGCAGTTTTTGAATACTTAAGTAACTTGAGAAATACAAATTGCTTTCACATGCATGCTTCCATTGCCTTAGTAATTCAGTTACCAAAATGAAAGTAATTATATATGTGTAATGGTATGGTGTAATTTAAATGCTAGTCAATGACTGTAACCTTAAAGAGGTCTTACAAGTGTTTTTACTATGAGAGCCTTCAGGCAGCAATACCAGAACCCAAAGCAACAGCTCCTGCCCACAGAGCCCAACCACACACGTGCCACACTCCCCACACCGACTGCACCACATCATTCCCACCACATCAGCCCCCACCAGCCCAAAAGTGGTTTAAAATTCCCTTTCTCTCGTTTCACATAGTTCCTCGTGTATGTCATAGCCTCAAACAACAACACTTGCAGGCAAGAACCTTCAGATCCAGATCAGCTGAATTAAGAGAGCAAAGTGAGCATCCTGACTTTCATTACTACACAAAAGGTTCTTGCTAAATCAGTAGAGCAGGAGATGATGAGACTGGAGGGGGGGGGGGCGCCGAAGAAACAAAACCCAACTACTTTGACTGGTTAACCTTACGTGATAATTGGAACTTTAGATCATAATACATCTATTAAAAAAGCATATGTGCCACATGAATGAAACGATTTTTCAGTCAATACGGTTATTACCCCACACACTAAAAAAATCAGACTAATTAATACAATTTTGCAATTTGCTCCAACTAAGAAAAATTTAACACCATGAAAAAGTAAGTCTTTCTAATTTGAAAAGAAAATGTGTTTAGAGAATTATTCATAAAGACTATAATGTTATAAAGATTTACCAAAGCTGACCATCAGAAAGTCATTAAAAATCATCTGTTTTTCAAGTTCTAGATGAAAAATGAACAATACAGGTTTGTCACAAAAGAAAAAAAGCAGCCAACAAACAAACAAAAACTAAAAAGAAAACCACTAAAAAAAACAACAACAACTACTTCTACATTGTCTTTAGACTGCAGACAAACCTTTTTTTGCTTCTAGTAAGAAGCTAGGAAATGAAAAGATTGTAAAATTAGCAAGTGAAATTCTACAAAGGTTGATTTGTGTTTTCGGTGGAAATAACCTTTCTTATGCATTGACTTCAATTCAAATACTCTATCAATTCAAACCTCTATGGGTCATGTTTTTTCTAACACACACCTCAAAATTCAATAAAATGTCAATTTGAAATAAGACTTCAGTCCACATATCATGAATTTAATTTCCATTCTAGATATTCTGCAATTTCAGCAACCTGAGGGTGAAAACTCTGCTTTAACCTTATACAGAAAAGTGATTTATGAAACTGATATAAAAAAATCCTACTATAGTTTTAAATTATGCTTCCTTATTTTACTAAAGGCAACTGTGCAGACATGCTTTTTTAATGTCAGATTTGTAGATGGGAGCAAGCAGAACAGGATTTATAACTACATTTGCAGAGCTAAGGAGGAACAAGCCTATTTTCTACATAGATTAAAGCAGACTTATCAGTCCTAATTGTTACCGTGTTAACAAATACATGCTACAATCAACCACAAAGAAAGGCACAACTAAAACCAGCAAGAATACATTGTAACCATAAAATGTTTCATTAAGAAAATATAATACAAACAGAAGTTAACGTTTTTTAGAAGAAGCTTCAAGGTTTTGTGTTTTACACACACTAAAGCAAAAGCTTTGTAAAGAAGTTTGAATGTAAAAGCATTTTATAGCTGTGCATGAACAATTATTTCACGGTATATATAGAGCCTTCTACATTGTATCATGCATATAAGAAGATTTTTTACATCAGTATATGCATAGGTTCAACGATGGACACGCTTTTTTGAATATTCACATGTACCTGAAAATTTCTGGTATATAATTTTCTGTTAAATATTATCAACCTCTCTACTGAACTGTTGTAATCTTCTAATTCTGAAATATGGGAAAAAAATCGGGGAATTCAGAAGCAATTATTAATAACTTTTGAATAAACAGGACAACAATACTTGCACCCAAACTCAGGAACCAGAAGTTTATCGTGCCAGTCAGGTGTCACTTACAGAATCAGAAACAAACAAAATGTCAGCCAATGCTGGTTACTAATTTTTCTGTCACTAATGTACTGGCATTAAGAATTTTGGGCAGTAAAATTTTCTAGATGCTTTCACATTAGAAATATTTCTCCACTACCCCTTTCTTCACCCCTTACTATTACTGGACCCATAGACTAATAGAGAGAGTAGTCTATGTCTACTCTTTCCACAGTATCATCTATACAACAGGGAGCTTCCCATCATCTTCAGGGATGCCAGGGTCCCGTTCACCAGTTCTTACATGGCGCACAAGGTCGAGAGAAGTGTCTGAGAGAGGAAAAGGTAGCAGCACACCCATTCGTCACTGTGTTGGCCTATACGCTTTCCTGCAAGCAGCTCAAAGAAAAGCTCCCCTCTCTTCTTTCCACGTCTCCCCAGAAAGCATTGCCTCCTGCCTCTGGAACCTGCCTGCCCTCTGACAGCGCTGCGGCCCTTCCCAAGAGGGACCCTCACTTGGGAGGGCTGAGCTCTGGCCAACAGCCCAGCATGCCAGAAAGCACAGAAAAACTGGAACGACCCTAATTAAAGGGGGAATCTGGCATTCGGGTTCAATGTCCATGCGTTGCATTCATGCACTGGAGTCTGCCTTCCGGATTCACACGTGTATCTCATTAAAACATGCACCCCCCCAAACCACGTTTCCCCCTTGCGCTCTTATTCTAAAGCGATAAACCCGCATTTCAGTGCTGGTATCTTTCTGGCACAACTTGCTGTCACTGTGCTTTACATGCACAGGAACTATTTGTTCTGCATTTGAGATTAAATAGTGAAAATCGTAATAAAAATAGAACATGAAAAGACACATGCGTATCAGACAAGTTCATCCTTTTTTCACTACCTTCTGAACAAACCACAGGCAAAGAAGCGGCTCAGGCTGCCCGATGTTTCTGCTAGCTCAGCAGCTCCTCATTTCCTGACAAGCACACCCGTTTAGGTTTTCTGGTGAACTCTCAATTAGAAATGTTCTCTTTGGCCATGCTATCTGCCTCGAAAAGTACATTCATACACAACATTAAAACATTAAGCAAGGTTAGTCTGGTTTCAGTTTTTCAGTTTCTTGGCTACCCCCAGCACAACAGTAAGTAGAAATACAGCTTTTCAATAAACATTTGGGTTTATACAAGTGTTTTACCTTATTGTGCATCTCATTTATTATAGGGTAGGATGATATAAAATTGACAAGGCTCGATACAACGCAGAGGGCAGAAGACAGCCTGCCACACCCCCCTGCCACCACCCAAGAGGCAATTCATTGATCAACAAAAGCCCTTTTTACTGCCAGAGGACATTCATTTACTGGCAGGACATTCATTCTGGGGTGGGTGGGAAGGGTGAATCAAATGATAGAAAAGAAAATTGCATTAACTTACAGAGTTTCTATAAACTGGTGTACTGGTGCACCCTACCAAACAAACAATAGCCCTGTTTTTCCACTTTGCATATGCCTGAGGCCCAAGCTGTTAATCTAATTTGGCATAACTCATTGCAGTCTATCAAAATTTTGATTTTGTGGTTGGGGTTTGGTTTTGTTGGTGTTGGGGTTTGTGAGGTTTTTTCAAATAACTCTTTCAATAGAGCAAGTATAAGAGTGTCTTGGTGGTGTTTTTTAGCTTTTCCCCACACTATGAGAAATAGTTTCTCTTTCACTGAAATTAATTGCAGGAAAAAATATAGATGAAAACATAATTATGGGTAGATTTCTTCCATTTGTTATTTTTGTAAACTAACTATAGAAAATACAAATATAACTACCAAATCACACTAGTAATTTCAACATAAACTACAAAGCCAAACATTTGTGATAGTCTGGTTCAATACCTTTCTTTTTAGTTGTCCTATGATTAATGCATAAAAAACAGGCTTCATTTCACTTAAGGAAAAGAAGAAACCTTTATCGGAAGATAATAGCAAGTTTAGCAGAGGTATTTAAAGAGGAATAGTCACTCATGTAGACTATGAACTGCCACAAGAAACTTTCTCTTATTTTTATCTATTTCAACAGTGTACCAGCACTAGATCATCAGGCTTCAAAAGCATAAATAATACTTGGACTGGCTTTGTTAGTACTTACACTTAAAGCCAAATGAAAACCCCAGCACCATCATCACCTTCCAATATATCTATATTTCTGTGTCCCATACAAAGGCTATATGAGTGCTGCAGGGTGCTTGACTTAGTGATTGCCTGGTCTGCTCGAGCCTGGATTCCCCCTTTTCATTTACCAGCAAAGCTTTCATTTTAACAACTCCAACATTTCATTAGTGAGAACACCAGGTAGAACCCTTAAAGAGATAAACTGAATTCATGGAAAAGTCTTCTCCTGTTCACCGTAAGTCAACTAACAACTTTGGAAGTTGAAAAGAAAATCTGTAGCACTAAAAAAAGAAAAAAAAACTAATCAAGATGAGAGAAAAACTAGAGAACTTGCATTGCAGCTGGGCATACTACGCAAGCAGATAATTTTACAGGTACCGGCACAAACATTTTCCAAGAACCCTCAAGTGAGTGAAGACAGTTTCCACAAGAAACATATATTTGAATGACTAATAAAGAATAAAACATAACAGAGCTTATACTTCCATTCATATATAAATGTGTTGATACTCTGTTGATTACCACAATCCTCATAATATCTATGTTAGGGTTTAGAAGAGACAGAAGCTATAAACACTGTCAGTCTTACATGCTGTCCTCTTAAGATGCCAGCAAAATTAAAAACTAACTGAATATTAACCCTTTAAAAGAAAAATAAAACTAAAAATCCACATTTATTACTTCTATCTATACCAAACTCAGCATCTTAGAAACTCACTTTACTGGTTTAAATCATAATTATTAAGTTATCTTGAACTCCAATTATGTAAACACATCATCATCGGAGGGGGGATATATCATTGGAAGGGGAACGCATTTACCTGCTGGGGAAGATTTGCGCGCTGGGAACCATTCCTGGTCTGACCCTACTCCAGAGCAATACCTGAGACCTGCCCAGGCACTAGCTGGCTTTGGCCAGTGCACTGCCAAGAACCATTCTAACAATGTAACAGCATAGACCCCAACAAATCCAGTACATAAGAACACTCCTTCACACTATTTGTTTGCTATAAAGATATAGCAGAGCTGGATTCAAAAATAAACTAAGGAACAAGATCTTCAAACATCAATTATCAGTAATTATTCCTTGCCCTTGAGCCAGTCTCCAACAGCCTTCCTTTAAAAAAAAAAATTTTTAAAGCCAAAAATCACTCAAAAAAGATATTTTTGCTTCCAGCTTTTTATGCTGCTTAAAATATTTAAAGCATTTCTTAGATATTAGATAACCTGTGTAGTACTGAATCGATTAATGGCTCTACTCTCTGACTCTTAATCCCTGTCGTACCATGCTGTCCTCTGGGAATGGCTCCACTGAGCTCAGTATAAAGCAGAACTGACTGTGAATGAGCTGAAAAGAATTGAAGCCTAGAGCTATGCTTAAAAATCTGCTCCATTTAGCAACATGAGTCAGTCATATCATTAGCAATTCATGCAACTTTTTCATTAGTATTGTGATACTTGGCCTTTTCTCTAAAACCACTAGTTTAACCAGATCTCATGATTAGGCAAGAATTTTAGTTTTCACCTAAAGTTTCTGGCTACCAGGCTAGAGGAGGAGGGCGATCCGTAGGGAGGCAGGGGAAAATGGATTAAAATTGATGAGCCAGCCTAATACTTATTGAGGCTCAGCATTTTACTGTAGAACAGCTACATTTGGAAAGACCGCAGTCATTGCTTTCCTCAAAGCCCTTGCAACCACGTTTGACGTGTATGACATGTCTTCTGCCCAGTTAGAAGATAATGCTTTGAAAACACATTGTGAGGGCATATCTTGATTAATATAAGAAATTGGGTGGATTTTATGTATTGATTTTATTAATGAAGATGAAAGGAAATAACCATAAATGTTGTAAATATTGCATCTGTTAACATGTTAAAAAAACCATAGTTATAGAACTCCCCCTATTCCCCAAAAACACCACAAATTGGCTCTTTTGGTTTAATAAGCAATTCTTCCCTGAAATTAGAGAGGCCGCAGAGTCACAGCAAATATAGACAAAGTAATAATTTCCCTAAGTAAATAGCAATATATTGTGCCACAGAGAAAACTTGCAAGCCAAGAAAATTCTTAAAAAAAAAAAATTAAAAAAATTACATTGTGATGATAAACACTTTGTAGATAAGGTATTATCTGAAAAAGAAAACAACCTTACCCCAAATACAAGTTAAAAAATGTATAACATAAGACAAATCTTATCATCTAGAATATCAAAATGATTAAGAGATTCATAACACTTTCTCAAAACCAGCACTTGAAAATAATATACCTGTAAAAAAAAGCCTTGAAATACCTGAAAGTAATCCAGAAGAGCTAATTTGAACACAAGTCTGCCTGTGTTCTCCTTTATTTTAAGCTGTCTTGTCCCATCTCTTCCTTACACAAGGATCACCTCGCTGTATCTTTCTACCAAACCTTATAAATGATATTTGTAGTTATTCTCAAAAGCATTCAAAGCATGTGTGTACATTGCTTCATTTGGATTAAGCATTAATCCCATTAAATCAATCCTTTCTTTGTTCAAAGCATCAGGATTCAAAACCACAGGCACAGTCAGTTTTGGAATATCCTTTTCAAGTCAGACTTTTTATCTTAATCCATTTAAGTTTACAGGAATGTAATGCAACCAAGTGCCCAAACTCTATGAAACCTGACGCTACTGGTCTGGCAAAAAAAGCATAATCGTTAACGAGAAGCAATCAGAAAGGTCAAACCTCTTTCTGATTTCTCTTTTCTTGAAAAAACCAATTCACAAACTCATTTGCGAGCAGCTCCATTCAGGATTTTTACCCCTCCTCCTCCAACTCCTGCCTGCATTGCGAGAAGGAAAACAACACACAGCTCCAGCGTCCACAGTGGAAAAACAGTAACGCGGCACACACAACCCTGGCGCCATCAGTTTGGGTATTCAAAAGGAGCATATGTCTGTTTCATATGTAATATATTCTATCATTAAGCATTTCGAGCCCTCATACATAGACGGATGTTTAACTATGCCAGCCTCCAGTCACCGCATAGAGCCACAGGCTCTGTACACATTTAGGAACCACAGGCTCTGTACAGCCAGGATCGAGCACAGCGACTCGCACGGCAGCCAGCAGCACACAACCCAACGCTTCGGCCAGGACGCCAGCAGCACTGCTCAAGTCCAAGAGAGAGAAAATAAGGACCAGCTCGCCCAAACAGCAGTGGAAGGTGCTCACACAGAAACAATACCAATAACCACCTCATCCTGGATCCTGTAATTCAAATCCCTTATTCCTGATGGAAAAGCCACAGTCGTATCTTTGCATCTGAATGTGCCAGATGCTGAGCAAGGCACGGGCATAAGCATCTTCAGTTTCCACCAACTTCCAGGGTGGTTTTTCTGGTATCACCAGTGTCGTGCAAGCTTGAGCCACAGACATCTACAGATGCTCAGATGGTTATGTTCAGCGCACAAAAACTTCACAGTACTGGCAGCTCTGAGCATTGCTTTAGTATTAAGCTAAAAAGTAAAAAGCCATGAAAATGAAATCAATTTGCATCAGCTAGAGTTAAAAAACCTATAATCTTGTCATAGGAATTACACATACACTTAATGGGGGTGAATGTGCTCCTAACCTGAATAATCATTTTTCACAGGGTATCAAAACACACTTTAAATTATTTGAATGGCACAGTCCTGCACAGCACGTATAGCGCAACACTGTAATACCACCCAGTATGTGATTTTTATTTATTTGTGTTTATTTATTTGATTTTTAAAAAAACTCTGTTACTTTTCTGGTTTGAGAGTAGCTTTTCTCCAATTCTAATTAGCACATTGGAGTAACTCTGAGGGATCTGTATTCTCCTTCCAGGTGCACGATGGGATGAAATTTAGGAATTTAATTAACACTCTGCAAAAAGGAATACAGACATGCTTTAGGACTTGTGAATTGTAATCAAATTAAATTCACATCTTTGCTTCAGGAGAAAGCGAAGCATCATCTTAAGGTTACTTAAAAATAATGTATCACACTGAAGTAAGTGAAAAACATATTTGCAATATTATAAGGAACACCTCAGTATGACTTAACCTGCTCTCGTGTATTTTCTTGTGCAACACACACAGCCAGGGTACTCTGTCTCCTGCCTAAAGTATAGCTGACGAGTAGTACTCAACTTAATGGTGAAAAGTAATAAAATACAGTTCGTTCATAACTCATGAAAAATGCCAAGTCACTCAGGAGTTGCACATACTTAATCTCTGGAAAGATCATATGCTGCTGTAAATTAAATTACTTAAAATCTAACAATTAAACACAGTAAGAATGCCTTAACTCTTCCATTGAGTACAGGTGTTGGGACTAAGTTCTTGATTTATGACTTCTCCAGTAATACCTTCTGGCTGAGGTAATGTCTTCCTCCCACCTGCACCTGATCCTGGAGTAGCTCCCTTTCCGAGTAAACTCTCAGGGCTTAAGAGTGGTCCCACAGTCTTTATTACCAAAGTTTTACTGGTGATTTGTTTTTTCAAATGAATGTCCACAAATAAAGTTCCTACTGATATTAACGTATCACGTTGTTCACCAAAATGCTGCTTAACTTATTCCACAAACAAGATTCAGTATGATGAAACCTCCTGTGAAGGATACTACACACCTGTGCCAAGTCTCACTCTGTTATTTCACTAAACAGAAAACAGAGAATGTTCTTCCTCCTGAAAGGAGCATCCCACTTCATCTTAACACTTACATTAACAGACATGTTAGGACAGTTTCCCAAGGCACAGGACTCTCCTTAAATAACAACTACACACAGTCAAATAACACACTACCTACCAACAAGACTGGACACCTGATTGTTCTCTCTTTTGGTAGTACTAGGACCAAATCTGCAGCACCACAGACCAGGATTTGTCATTCCTTTTTGATCCCTTCCAACCTTACAGTCTTAGGAGGCTTAAAGGAAAATACAGTCCACATCCTTTACAAATGAAAAGGTAGAAGTCCCGGAGAAATCTGTCACTAAAAAGCTCCGTTAGGAAGAAACCTAACACGACTGCATCCAGACGGGTTTGATCTGGTTCTTCATAAACAAATAGTGCTAGGCCAGCATTTTTCTAGACATGGCTAAAATAAAGCAAATAGAAAAATAAACATCTGATAGTTTAAATGATGCAGTTTGCACATTCTGTGTATCATGCACAAACCTGCTGAGCTGTTGAATGGAAGACTTCAGAGAGGATGCAAGGAGCAGGCTGCAAGGTGCCTTTTTTACCTGACCTAAAGCTCAGACATGATATTTACAGGTTAATTTGTTTTAAGATGGACAGAAGGTACTGCCATGATCCTGACCTACCGATTAACAGAAAGTGTCATCTGCTAGCTGTACATTAAGCCTAGTAAATTGAAGGCTGGACTGGTGCCTATCTTTTCTAGAAAATATCTGATTTTAAACAAAAGACTCTAGAAGAGTTTAGCACGTTTCCTAGTTAATTTCTTCAGGTTAGTAAAGGGTACTAAGCAGGTGTACCTACCAAAAAAAAAAAAAAATTAAAGACATTGTATTTCTAGTACCAACTTCTTTTTATTCCAGCTTCCAGTAATTACTTTTTTCATATTTTAACTATTAGCCTGAGTTTTCAGCACTAGAGATCATGAATTTGTAAAAGTACCACTAGTCTGACTTAGTAACATCTATCCTCTTAAAGTGGAATAGACTTACTTTTCTAAATTATAACACTGTATTCTTACAGTATTTCACAATCACAAGGAGACTTAACTCCAAATATTCATATGCATTATCTTACAATAGTTTCAGAAAAGTCTCTAACCAAATTCAAGCAACTTTACCAAACTTTAATACTCGCAACTAGAAAAGAAGCTTTAAAAATAAAAAGCTTCCAAAAGTCTCAAAAACGTCAAGTTTTGTGACAGAGATTCTCACCTTATCACTTGAACATTAGAGAGTGCTGCACAGCCTTTCCTCAACCCACTCAAAATGCCATGGCAGACGAGGCAGGTTTAGCAATAAAGTTGAAATATAAAAAGTTGGTACCACATAATTAATCTTGGAAACTGCTTTTTTACTTTATCTTCAGTATTATAAGAAACTATAGATACAAGTTGCCTTTTTATACAAAATTAAACTTTGACTGACATTTAAAATAAAATTAAAAAACTATATAATTCTTTTCTGGGGAAAAGACAGACGATCTTCAGACTAATTAAGCTCTGAAAGTAAAGCACTGACTCCATCAAACTGTCAGAAAAAAGTTAGAAACTCCAATTTATTTAAAACACAATAAAGGAAGAGAATTATTTTCTTTTTTCTGTCACTCCCCTTTTCTCTTAGCTGTATAAATGAACAGAAGGAAAGACAATTTTTCAGAGATGCTATCTCTGCTCAATTTTATGGTGATGGACGTAATGATACCTCCACGTTAGTAAAATACAGCCCAGGAAAACCAGAATAATTTGCAACATTTAAACAGATATGCCACTGAAGTACAAGAAGTTTGAAGTGATAATTAAATGCTGTGTTACATACACTTGTACGTTACAGACAAGGACGCATTGTGCAACCCTCACTTGCACTGGTGAACACACATAGGAGTAGTCCTACTGACGTCAATGAGACTACTTACGTGGGTAAGAACTCACTAACATGTGAAGAGTTGTGCAACAAAGCCCCAAACACGTTTCATTCCACACATTGTTTCAAGATTTGTTCCTCAACCACAAGTTTTTCCTTAATACTGTTAACAATATTATTTCATTAATGTTACCGCTCAGAAAAATATGTGAGAATATACAACTTGTTCAGTGGCATCTGGCAGCGCCCAGTCTTTCAGCACCAAATACCAAATCAAGAGGCACACAAGGACCAGATTGACTGAGGCTGGCAAGCAGCCCTAGAGATCGCCTAATCCATCCCCTGCTCAAGCAGGGTCAGCTACCGTGGGCTGCTCAGGCTCCCATCCTCCTGGCTCTTGAGCAGCTCCAAGGCTGGAGACTCCACACCCTCTTTGGAGAGACTGCGCCCATGTTCAACCACCCGCAGTGGAAAAACTCTCCTGTGTTCAGGTGGCAATTCCCATGTTTTCGCTTGTGCCCACTGCCTTTTGCCCGACTGCTGGGTAACATCAAGAAGAGCCTGGCTCCATCTGTTTTACTCCCCTCTCCATAAAATATTTATGCAGACAGGTAAGACCAACTTGAGTTGTCTTTTCTCCAGGCTGAACACTCCCAGACCCGATCATTTTTATGGCCCTTCGTCGGACCCACCTCAGTATGCCCACATCTCTCTTGTACTGGGGAGCACAGAACTGGACCCAGCACTCCAGGTGTGTCTCACCAGGTCTCATCCTAAGGTAGCAGGAGCCCAGGATGCTGTTGGCCCTCTTTGCTGTGAGTGCACAGCACTTGTGCAGGTTTGACAGAAAGGAATTACAGGAAGCCATAGGGACTCCTACTTCCTAGCAGGTAAAATAAATGGAAATATCTTCTACTGACTTAGATACTGGCAGAACAGAATAAAAAAACAGCATGTGGGGTTGGCTGCCTTTCCACAAGCTTTCACTGGTGTGGCAAACTCTACTCACGCAATCTCGTCTGGCATAACATCTTCCATCAGTACTGTTTTAGTCAAGAATTCAAATAATCTGTTTGTTACTATTTTAACATTTTCTTGTTGGCAACCACAATAAAACAAAGATGCAATGGTTCAACTAGGCCCCGTAGTTTTTACCATAAAGCTTAAGCAAATGCCACAGGTCTCAAGGCTAGTTTCAAAAATTAAAAATGAGCAGCTGCATCTTTTCCCTGTCCTCCTCCCCCTCATTATCTCCCCACCCTCTTTTGTTTGTTTTGGAGACAGTGTAGCTCACTAACATGTGTTCACCTCCAAATAGCATCCCTAGAAGAAAAAAGAAGGAAGAAAAAAAAACAAAAGAGGAAGAGTTGGAAAGAGCAGACACCAAAAGGAAAACAGGAGAGATGGAAACTGAGAACTTGTGTTTCTACAAGACTCGGGAAACACCTTAAAAGAAACATTTCACTGTACATTCCTGCATTCACAAGATGTACGCTCTGCATCGTGCCTTTGCTATAATAATCTAGAGAAAGTACTCAATGAGGAAAAAAAAAAATCTGGTAGAATCACTTCATCTTTCATGTAATTCAGCTTTGTAACATCTGATTTTATCTAACATCTACTTGAACGTAGCCATTGGCTACATTCGGAAAACACTTTAAACTGTAAGGATGTCCATATAAGATAGGTACTCTAATATAGGAAATTAAGACACATTTCCGCAGGGCTGGTCATAAACTTTAGCTTTAGTATGCTACAGTCCTGGGGGCTGAGATTCTGATTTCTGTCTAGCACACTGACTGACCAAAACAGTTCTCATGACACTGTAATATGCCTATTTCAATACCATATAATGACAAAACCAAAGTTCTAAAAATATACCTAAAAATCACATAGATAACACAGAAAGAGACTGCCAAAACTAGCCAGTTAAAAGTTCTACCATAAAACATCCAACGAGAGAACTAAACAAAAGAACTTCAAAAATTTCAAATCAGACAAAGAGATTTAACAAGTAAGTAGCTTTCAGTATTTTTTAACTCCTTCACATTCACTCTGGGAAAGCCTCCAAGACTAGAACTTTTGTAGGCTAAAGAATATAAATTTAAATACTATTCAATTTAACTGACAGCAACATGAAAGGTCTAGAGAAAAACCCAGCGCACCCAAGATAACTAAAAAGTGACTCTGTGTTGTTCTGCAAGAAAAATGGCACCAGGAGGTCTCTCAGGGATATGGTACCAACGATAAAAAACATTTATAAATGATATTACATTACTGTTTCTCCTTTGGTACCACTGTCACACTATTTTACAGAGTAATGGCTTACTGGTTTTGTGAACAGCAGTTTTGGGGACTTAATAGTGCTGGCACTTTGATCACATTACTTCACAAGCTAATGAACAAAGCTGACAGTCAAATTCATCCGAGACCTCTGGCATGTCTTTAGAGCAGAAAAGCAATCCTGTAACGCTTATGTTCAGCTGACAGTGACATACTCACTACAACTTCATGGCAAGGTAACCAAGCATACTGATGTCAGCAAACACAAGATACTGTCATAAAAAAGTTGAGTGTGCTTGGTATGGCAGCAGCTGAGAAAATCTTAATCTGTATGTTTTTTTAATTGGGGGGGAGGAGGGGCATAGGCAAAGATTAGTGGAAGGAAAGAAAAAAGAGGCAAGCAAAGGGCTAATGAAAAATACAGTAACTCAAAGTTTTTAGGCACAGGTGTCTTCTCTTGTAATAGGCAGGCTCAAGAAATACTGGATTTTTATCAGCAGGGAAAGGTCACAGAGCTCCATCCGTGAACACTTTTTCATCATGGATAAATGGGCAGAGTAAAGCTGTAAGAAAGCACAAAGAAAAGATAGAAGCAAACTTGAGGGGCATGAGGATGAACACAGGTCAGAAAGAATACAAAGACTGTATTCAGAAGGTTTGAGAACGAAGCTTCTGTGTGGGCAGGCGTGACACAGAAATGGAAAGAGGAATCTGCAAGGAAACAAGTTCAAAATTAACCAAGGGGAAAAAAACCACACCCAAAACCCCAAAGTAACAGCTTTTGCCACAACTGAGTTACCCTATCTACCCGTGTGAATCGTCATGCTGTAGCAAAGAGTGGGGCAGTATGTGGGTGGGAATAAGCAGTCAGCACTGAGGGAAGGTGAGATGTCTTCTGACAGAAACATTGTCCGTCTCCATTGGTTTGCAATGATTGTGAATTAGAGCCTAAGACATGGAAGAATAAAGGCATGCTGACTGACAGGCCATGTAGCTACATTTGAACTTATACGGACGTACACTCCTATGTAAGTACAAACATACAGAAGAGATCAGCTAACACACTTTTTGGATACAGTAACTCATTTGACATCTGACGAATCTATTGTACAGAGTCATTACAAAAAATGCCAAAGATTACTAGTAGTCTCCTGCACTCAAAACCTGAGCTGATCAGCCTTTCTACAGCACAGAAATAAGCGGATGCAGGGAAAAAAGAAAAAAAAAGGTTTTCCTGATCATTTGCTCATTGTATAACACTGTCTTACCTATTGCACGTTGTTTCCATGTCAACAATTCTAACAGCAAGCTATGTAGTCTATTCCGTAAAGCTCCTTGGAACAGTTTTTTTTTAACTTTTTTACAAAAGAAGAATTCTCCTAACCTTGAAAGTGCGATTTGAAAATACAACATATGACCCTCTTTTATAAACATAAGAAACACGAGTTTTAAAAAAACTGATGGGAACTGTGCAAGAAATTGCTTTAACAGCCTTGGGAACAGTGTGCCTCTAGGCACCAACAACACAAGAACAAGCCAATGCAAGTGTCTCTACAATCAAGTGATTCAAAAGGGTCATTTAGAAGTGTGAGAGCAAGGCCTGCAACTCTTGGTCAACGATTTGTATATCCTTAAGCTCTTTTGAGAACTGCTGTTTTACCAAGGACAATCCAGCAAGCCTGAGACTTAAATTGATGAAAGCTGTTGTCCTTCTACCTCCGTATCTGCTTCCATGGAAAGACAATTCTATTACTCTGTTTTTTGTGAAATCTTCAGGCAAAGGAAAGTTGGGTTTTATCTTCCAGAAGGTCTGCAGACAAAGAGAAGCTTCTCTTTGATACAAAATTCTAAACTGTTCTGTTCATATGATCACTTTCCTATGGTCACCTGAAACTAATCTCTCGACAGATTATCACCAAAAGGAACACTCCTGCTTCATCTCCCACCCCCAGCTTCCCATTCCTGACGCATTTTCTTTATATCCTTGAAAGCTTTTGTGCAATTGTGAGGTGAAGTGCATGGAAAATCCATCCGTCTGAAAACTGATGCAGTAAAGAAGTGTGGGTTTCGCTGACCTCTTCCCTAGAAGTGAGGAGTAGTGAGGAGATCCCATCTGACGGCATTCTATCTTTATGTTACCCTAAATCAAACTTCATGTAGGAAAACAAAACCTTTAGTGTTGTGATTCTCAACAGATTTCTGACGACCAGAAGAGTTCCGCCAGATAGCAAGATAATCGAATATAGATTTCTCATTTTATTTTGAAGTTGTGCGACAAAGCTGTGCATTTTGAGGTACTGAATCTGAATTTTGGTGATATGGAATTTGAATTTTTAGTACTAGATTCAGTGCCTCCTGCTGGGAGAGGTATTGGTACCAGTGTTTTCAGGATATACAAAATACTTACTAAAAATATCCAAATCTAATCAGTTTCTGAGAAGTAGTTGGAAAGTAGAATTTCACAAGAAACATGAATATTCCAAGATCCAACATTGTTTTTCATTTTATACAACATAACAAATTGCTCCAGTCACAATGATATATACTACTTAATATTTACATTATTTTATTTACAAGCCTGAAAAATGTAAAGTGACATTAACTCACAATCTTTCTAATACAATTAACATGTTTGCACTTTTATTTCAGTGAAGCTGCAGTTTTCAGAACGTACAAGTGAGTGGTGAGAGCCCACATCTCCACAACACTCAAAAGCCCTCTATTATGCAACATGCAGACACGTGTTTGTTTCCCTAACTTCTCCTTATTAGAAGCACTAGAATGAGCTGAACCTTTCTAATCAATTTACTTTGCAAATCATAAAGAAAAAATATTGCAAGTACCACGGTCCTGTAAAGACAAAATCACAACCGGGCTTCCACAGAGTCAGACAAATTAAAAACAAGCCAAAAATCAAGCAGTGTTTTCAAAACAAGCGGGCTACCTGGAGTAAAGCTGGAGATGCCACCCAAGAGACAGAGGCATACTCAAGTCAAAACTGCCATGCAAGGACTGCTTTGTGCATAACCATCCCTTATTAGGTATTTAATTACGAACTTTTAGTAAATCTGCTAGCAAAAGCTATCATTTAAAAAGAAAAAGATTAAAACTCAATCCACATTTCCCTGTCCACTGAAATGTCTACTAGTAGAGTTAGGTGTGGATTAGTTTTTACAGCTTTTCTTCAGGAAAAGAACAGTGCAACACCAAAAAACAAACCTGCCCACAAGAAGCATTTTTGCCGAAAAATCACCTCCAAATATTAACCCAGGGTTTGTTCTCCTAAAGCTATTTCTGGTTCCCATACAGTGACTTTTAATGCACAGATAAAAGATAATTATAAATATAAATATGTATATAAATATAAAAGATAACAATAGAGGTTTTTTGCTCTAAGCGTCCTAGAACAGCTCACATCCCTGCTGCGTGCGCACACACACACACATTTTACTGGGCTTTTATTTTAAAGTGTAGCAGGAAATGCTACTGACCTGCTGTATCAGCTAAGGACCACACTTTTCACTTTCCTAAAAGAAACGTAATGCCTATGCTGGAAAAAAGTTCTGCAGTTAAGATCATAAACATTGCAAATCCAGAGATAAGATATTACTACATTGTTCTCAGCACCCAGTGCTCCCCTTCATTACCCTCCCAACACACTCCCTAAAAAACAAAAATTCTAACTTTCCACTGTTGGAGGCCACTATTTCAGAAAATTACTGTACAAACATCTGGTGTGCAACCATATTTCATTGATGGCGCTTTAATGAAAATGATAAAAATCTACCAAAGGATTAACTTTCTCATATTACTAAGGATACACAGTTATATTTGCCAAACTAATACAGCATTTAAAAATTTGTTAGATTTTTCTGCTCATTCTGCTATAAAACCATGAAGCTTTATTTCCTTTGCACAACTGAGCAAAAATATTGACCGAAACAATACAACTACAGTTATAATGTAATAAATAAGCACAGCACCTATCTGTCTGGTCATTTAAAGAAAAAACACCATAGAAATGGAAATATTGAGGGTTGGTGTGATAATTAAATTATGGCAAGCGAAAGAACAATCAGAAACATGATCACTTACATTAGCATGACAAGTTTTTATTGTGGATTGCAGCAACAAGTTGGCAGCTGCAGAGAGTCCATGTTTCAGAGAACTTCTGGTTGGAGATGAGGTAGTAGGCACACACATACAGCTCACTTTGGGGAGCATCAAGAAGCAGCTGAACGGCTGAATTCAGCATACTAAAATCAGCCTCTGACTGTTCTGAATACAGAAAAACCAGAGCAAAATAACAACATTCTTGCTGTAACATTAAAAGCGAAATTCTTCTTCCCCTCCCATCAGATAGAACAGCAAAGGGAAAGCATCAAAATACACACTACTCTTATGTTCACTACAGCACTGGTTTCATCTTGGTTTTATATGTCTCCACTTCTTTTAAATAGCATCACGAAAAACATGTGTTATTTAATTAAAAAAAAAATTACAGCAGCACCACATGCGGTCACAAAACCAGCCAACATCATGATGTCTTGATGCTGAAAGTTGTTTTCTACTTCAGAACAACGATGCTGAAATTGAGGTGTCTTCTCTGTTTAACGACTGGTTTATTAGAAGCAGCATCTTCAAAACATCCCCAGCTTTTCTTTGCAAAAAAATGGTTGCCTCTGAAGACAGAAAGAAAAAATGGTGTTGCAGAGGCTTCTATGCTCTTTAATGTCACCCCTTTTTAAACATTAATCTTTCCATAAGCCATAACTAGTTCTTAAAGGTTTATCCTCCTGCATTTCCTGCAACTTTACTGTATCAAGCTGTAGAAAAACACTGGGTAAACTTTGATTTTTTAGGACCAACAGCCACTACCTTGTTACTTCAAGACAAACCTTAGACTCTCAGAAAAATACATCTTTTCTATGTTAGCCTAAAAAAGTTTATTTTTATTGAAATATAACTTTGATGTACTATAGACATCAATTAATTAAAATAAAATAAAGCTTTTCTATGTTAGCCTAAAAAGTTTTCTTTTTATTAAAATATCACTTTGATGTACTAAAAACATTAATTAATTAAATGCACAGACATTCAAAAATATAAATTTTATTATCACATAAAAATCAATAGAGAGGTTAAATGATTCCTGCACTTTGTTTTCTTGTAAGTTTGGAAGATTCCACATTACTACTACTTCATTATATGAAATAAACGTATACAGCTTTAGAAGCTTGTAATATTCCTGACACTTCAAGATGAGTTCAGGACAGTGTTTTAGTCTTAATGCTACAGCTATACACTCACATCAAATAAGAAATACTTCAACATCAATGCCTCTTACCAGAAACCTTATATATTATTCACAACTCCTAATACAACATCTAACAGTATTTATACTCGTGTACACGATGACTTTGCTCTACATACCCTGCACAAACATTTTCAAATGTGATTTGTGTCAGGTCCTTTTAATCATCTGAAGTACTATGTGCCTTCCATATTCCCAAACAAATAGTTCATACAGCTAAAACACTGGCTGCTCACAAGCATTCATCTCCATTAACTCAACAATATGCCATTATTGACAATAGAAGGAAGCAGCACTTTTGATAGCAGTGACCAGCTGGATTACCAAATTATAGTGTAGTCTGCCCCTAGCTAGAAATGGTAGGTGCTGACTTGGGTTCTGAGTGTAGAAAAAGGCTCAACAAAATTCACTCCCTCACATCCACAGGAAAAGCACTGAGGGGTGAGGGGGTAGGAGTGAGCAAGCAGCTGCATGGTGCCAGCTGGGTAGCCCTAAACCACAGCAATACTCTTGAATTTTATACCTGCAGAAGTTTATGCATTCTCAGTGAAGCATCCTCTTTGATAAGATAAATGAAGTTGAATCAAAAAACCTTATACTAAAGGGAAATCTCACTGTTTCTGGAAAGACCAAATTGTTCCCACAGATGCCACATTCACAAGAAAGTATCTCAACACTTTCAGCAAATATAGCATAGCATGACAATAACAGGGATTTAATTTGGGACTTGTAAACAGTAAAGAACAAGTAAAATCTGCAGAGATTATACCCTCAAATAAAAATGGCAAATGCTTTAATAACCTTTTAAAGGAGGTGTAGCCTGCAGAATCCTAAGCAGCCTTTATTTCTGTGACAGTCATCTAACCTGCTTCAATTCTTTGGTGAATCTTACTGCTTGGTGAAAAGAAAGAATTTTACATATTTGAGTGATGTGTACCAAGTTATAATAAGGTGCTGTAATAACATTCTAGGTCTCAAATGATAAAAGGAAAACTGTCAGTTTAAATTAATTTAAATCATGGGTGTCCAAAACTTTTCTTTTTGATGTGCAGGCAGTGCAAAACAACAGCTAGAGGCTCTAGGCAACAACTGTCCCATCACTGCTTCCCTCCTGTCCACACACTGCATTCCTTCGGTCCATGAAGCTTGAGCTTGCCTACCTTTAACTGTAACCTCGCACCTGCTTTTGGAGTGAAACCTATTACTCCTTCTTTTTGTTTTAAGGTATTTTCTTCAGTACTTAGTAAAGGAAGAAAGATTTTGTTTTGCCAGCCACTGGGAAAAAAAAAAAAAAAAGAAAAGCCAGCATAGGACTGCACAATCAGCTGCTGTAACCTGGCCTAAGCTCCCTATAGAGCACTAACCATCCGAAAACATCATCCACCATGCTGAACTGCTGAGTGCTACTTTGAACAGTTGCATTATAAGCATTGGCAACTTATCTACCGTGCCCACCACGATCATATGTATAAACGCAATCGTTTTGGACAAAGCTCATGTTTTATATTTGCATCCCTCGTTTTGTATCAGAATACAAGCAATGACATATCGCAGATGTGAACCACAGCACCCCTTACATCAGGCCTTCTCGATGCACCTTCATTCATATCAAAACTGTTTCCTGCCCAGACTTCTGCAACTCCCCATATGTCATGTTGAATGCACACGCTTCTGAGGAAGTCTGAAAGCTGTGGCTATATTCTGCTATTGTGCTAGTTAGTGAGTTTCTATTACCTCTCTTGTCCCCCTCCACCAGACTCCTCGTGCACATCCAGCACAAACTTCCTACAGGCACTACTGTCAGGGTGACAATTTCAAAATGACACACTGGTTTCCAGACTTCCCATAGTTGAATTCTCTCTTTTTCTGGATTTCCAATATACACCCAATCTCCTGTTGCTTATTTTTCCTTTTCTGCCTTGATTCCCTCTGTCTTCATCTTGCATTTTTCTACAGCTCAGGGCAGAGATACTGAACTTTCAGTTGTGTTTAGTTTACATACACATCAAGTGTGTTTTGTCCCTTCTGTAAACAATAGGTTCCTATCTGAGGTAGCGTTTAAGTAAATACTGCCCAAATTCTTGCCCTCTCCTAGACTATAAATGCCTTCTAATGGATTTTAGAAGACACTTCATAAAGAGCAGAAAGCAAAAGCAACCCAAACTGCTTAATCACATTAATTTAACAGCAGCATAGTGCGTGCATACCAAGTTCTGTTTTGGAAGAAGTAAAAAAGCTGTGAAAGAAGTTTAAACTATTGTTCTCTGTGAAAGAAAAAAACAGGAGGAGATTTCTAAAATCTCATAAATCTTGCATTTTCCTATTTGCTGCCAAGATTCAGGGGAAAGACTAGCTAAAATGCAGGTCACTCACTAATTGTCTTTTTTTTTTTTCTTGATTTAGTGGAAAGATAAAGCTAAAATATTCATTTTCACTATTACGAAACTTCTGGATTTAAATCTTTTTTATAGATTCAGAGTTACACAATATAGGTGATAAAAAGAAAAATTACTCAATTACACAATAAACAGCACAGAGACAAAGAATATGAGACAATCTCTAAGTCTCTCTCAATGCTCTGAATGAATCAAGATCAGATATTTTTAAGTGTATCCTTTCTCAGATAATTCAAAAACTGTTACTAAAAGTCTATGCTAGCAAGCATACCATTTTATACTGTTTCACTGCCAACGTATTTCTTACTATTTAGTCAGCAACTCCCTAATGTTTTTCTTTCATGATACCATGACCTCCTATGGAAAACAACTGTCTTGCTTCACCTACCAAGTTCTCTTAAACAGACTCCTATATTCTGTATCAACCTTTCAATCCATCTCCTCTTTTCCACACAGATCAAAACGTATAATGTTTTCTAAATCTCTTACAAGCTGTTGCTTTTCATTGTATTCTAACTCGTCTGTACCCCCAGAGCCTGGTCTTCCAGCACGTGCATATTACTTTGGCTACAGCAGTGAACAGAGGGGAATAATTTTTTTTGCATTTATCTTGTAGTGTTTCTCTCAATAAAACTTTTGCCATACTTCATTGACTTATTCATTTTGCTATCCATTACTACCTCTGTATCAGATTCTGCAGTACTCACCTATTTTTGATTTTATATTTGCGCATGTTGTACTCAGAATTATTTGTCATACTATTTTTTGTTTATTAAAGGTCACTACTCAGTTTATCAAGATTTTTGAATTCTAAGCTTTCTTTGCAAGTGCTCCCTTGCTTGGTGGCATCCATTTTTGTACATGTACCCTCTTCCATGAAAATACAAAACATACACAGCACAAGAAAAGGTCTGCGTGTGCTGTCATCTTCAAATACACATGACTAACAATTATTCTTTAAGTAACTTTGTTTAATTTGTAAAATAATACCATTACAATAATTTATATGAGGGTTCTCTGGTTAGTTGTGATAACGCACAGAAAAGCATTAAAGTTGAGATACAGTTCTGTAGGTCACCATAGCAAATAGAGAAGCAGAAAAGCCTGAAACGGTATAGCAGGAGGAGGAGGAAGGAGCAGAGCAAAAAAGGGCACAAGAAATGTTCAGTTTACCATTGCAGCCCACTATGAGTCACAGTAATGAGGGACAGCTATTACTGGTGTCCCTTCTGAATGCCCAAGGGATGAGAACTTGGGAGTGCCTCTGAGCGGCACTGAGGAAGCAGAGAGGGAAAAGGTACACCCCATTGCCAAGCTGCCCGGCCACGATGTGAGAAGGTCCTGCCGCTGGGAAAGCAGCTCATCGGGCTGCCCAGGTCGGCACTGCAGCATGCCGGGGCATGGGCATAGCCACGTGGCGCTTACTCAGGGAGAAAACAGCAGGCAACTAAAACCCCATACTCACCAGAGGGGAGAGGGCAGCCCCCACAGAATTAGAGCCTTGAATAAAGAGATCAAGCAGAATATCATCAAATCCTACCGCTTAGGCTGCACCCAAGTTTCAGAACCTGCTATGTTCCTACTAGGCGCTGTTAATAAGCTGTATAAAACATTCAGTCATAGCTCACCTTCCTGGAGTCCTTCCTTCAGCCTTAAGTGCTTGCTTCATTTATAACTTCCCTCTGACTTTAGTGGCTAGGCTTTTTCTAAGGAACACCTTGGCGGTTGTTTTACACAAGCTATAACTCATTTTACATCTCATAATTTCTGAGGTTTTTGGCGGGTTTTTTTTGAAGTGTTTTCCAGTTACTCTGCAAAATGTAACTTTCATCCTCGTTCTCTCATGTCATGTTGTATGTCCTGTATTAAGATCATAAAACATCTAGAATGTTTCAGATATATCACTAAACCACCTTTCACACAATCACTTGTCTTTTTAAATAACTGAGTTATTCTAAAAGGAGTTTGATCAGTGAGATCCAGTATCTCTTTTCAAGTTGCTTTCATTCAAGAGAAAGTGATTTTGTGATTTTTAAGTAATATAAGCAATACAAAAATCATGACAGCAAAAGCCAAAGAGTACAGAGTCTGGTGCTTCCTTTAAAGACAATGAGATCATGCCCCTGACTATAATGAAACGCATTTCAGCCTCCAAATTGCTAAAGGACCAAAATTATATAATTGCTCACATTAAAAGGCCATTATCTTTTCATGCTATTATTAAAATGATGCTGATAAAATGAGAATTTAAGTTATTTTGTATTTTATAAACATTAACATTTCATGAGAACAAAGTGTTTGGAGTTGCATTACATAGGACATTAATACTATGTATGATAGCTTCCCACTGAGGACTTATGAAATGGTTTTGACTTAAAAACAATAGTCATAATTCTTTCCAAAATTATCTGGGGGTAATCATTCCTGAATCCCTAGGGTGATGGCGAAATTGAGCCTCTATTAATTACAGTATCTATCTGTACTTCCTCTTGCAAAGTTTAGGCAAAAGAAAACATTTGTCAGAGAAAGGGCCTAAATGTGGCAATTGTGAAAATATATAGGTATGCGTACAATATCTGGACCCCTTAGTTTTGTTGTCAACAGTTAACAGTAGCCTTGTAAGTTGGGATTCCTAATATATTCTCTTTAATAGGGTTCTACAGTAAATGCAGTCTCTAGAAACCAGAAGCAGCAGAGGACTAAGGGAATACCTTTCCCTTCTTTCCCATAAAAACAACACACTAAACACTTTTTGTAGGCTTTATGTTGAAAAGTACAGCAACAAGACTGAGAAGAGGAGGACAGCTAAAGAGAAGCCCTCCCATACAATCAGGAAATAATGCCCTCTATCATATAGCAGAGAGGAGGGGAGAGAAACCACTATATGATGGTGAAATTCACTGCATAATTTATTTCTAACTAATAATTCCCCCCAAAAGTCACAGTTGCATATAATTTAAGAGACATTCTGACTTCTTATGCAGTCAAAAAACCAAACCATAAAGGACCACTTGATCCCCAATTCCACTTCAAGATGATTTAAGTATCTGCTAAAACAACTACGTACTTGACAAGTAACATGGTCTTTCGCAACTAATAATAATGCATATCCAGTATTCTTATACTAATAAGAGACTGCATAAACTACTAATGATATGAAGTCCTCTTGTTTCTAACACATCTATGCACCTCTTACAGAAATGAAACATGTTTGTTTTAGTCTTAAATGCTGTGCATCCAGTCCAATTCAGAGCCACTGAGGCACCAAACCGGCAAGCTCTTCCTGGTTAGAAACTCAGCCAAGGGAGTACCAGCCCCAAGAGAAGTTATATTTTGAGATACCCAAAACAGTACTTCGAGCAGCACTGAATACTAACATCATTCTGTAACTGAAAAGCTGTTGTGCAGCAGACTTTCACATTTGACATTTTAAACATAGACAGATACATAAGACATATTTCTCAGGCAATTTTTGGTCTGTGTTAAAAGGATGAAGTTCTACAAACGGATTACAAGTAAGATATATGGCTTTATACACAAAGTGCCCCAAATAAGTGCAAATATTTTAATAACTTGTGTTTAGCATTTGTACGATGGCACACGTAACACACACACCTATGTTCTCTTTATCCTCACTGAAAACGACATGTTGAGAATTAGCATCAGCCTTTCACTTCACAACACAAAGACACATCCTCTTCAGTTCAGGTACCACTAAAAGTAGAGCCTCAACAGTTGTATGAGGTACTCCTTTAGGACAGGAAGCTAACCCGAAAGCTTTGGATAAGGGTTTGAATCATAAGCTAAGCGTAACTATATTAGTGCCATTCTGCCAAGGCTTCGCCATGCATGGCAGCTACCTCTAGCAGCCTTACAGGGGTTTCAGTAACAGCAGTGACTGCAGTGGCTACCGAAGCGCAGAGCACAGAGTTAGCATAGAATGTTAGGGGTTGGAACGGACCACAAAAAATCACCTAGTCCAGCCCCCCTGCCA
>NW_009728452.1:0-1003 GCF_000703405.1 Apaloderma vittatum
CTGGCGCAGCTGCGAGGGGAAAAAAAGTCATCAAATAAAAATTAAAGGCATCAAATTAAAGGCGGGAAGGGCACAGATTGGGGTTTTTGAGTTAAATCAACCCAAAAGGTCCCGACTCACCTTCTTCTCCTCCTCAAAGAGGCGCCGGTTTTCCGGTGAAGCGTAGACGGCGAGGCCCTGCGGCAGCAGCTTGTTGCGCCCCAAGCGCTTGGTCACGCTCACCAGGTCGCCCCGGCTGCCCAGGTCTGGGGAGTGGAAAGGGAGGTGGGGATTTATGGGGAAAAAAAACAGGGAAAAGGGAGAAGAAGAGAAGAAAAGGGAGAAAGAAGAAGAAAAGGGAGAAAGAAGAAAAGGGAGAAGGGAGAAGAAGAAAAGGGAGAAGGGAAACAATAAAAGGGAGAATAAAAGGGGGAAAGGAAAAAATAAAGTTAAAGCAAGGGAAAAAGAAAGGGGAAAAGAAAGAAAGAAAGGGGAAAAGAAAGAAAGAAAGGGGAAAAGAAAGAAAGAAAGGGGAAAAGAAAGAAAGAAAGGGGAAAAGAAAGAAAGAAAGGGGAAAAGAAAGAAAGAAAGGGGAAAAGAAAGAAAGAAAGGGGAAAAGAAAGAAAGAAAGGGGAAAAGAAAGAAAGAAAGGGGAAAAGAAAGAAAGAAAGGGGAAAAGAAAGAAAGAAAGGGGAAAAGAAAGAAAGAAAGGGGAAAAGAAAGAAAGAAAGGGGAAAAGAAAGAAAGAAAGGGGAAAAGAAAGAAAGAAAGGGGAAAAGAAAGAAAGAAAGGGGAAAAGAAAGAAAGAAAGGGGAAAAGAAAGAAAGAAAGGGGAAAAGAAAGAAAGGGGAAAAGAAAAGAAGAAAAAAAAGAAAAGAAAAAAGGAAAGAAAAAAGGAAAGAGGAAAAAAGAAAAAGGAAAAAGAAGGGAAAAAAGGAAAAAGTGACCAAAAGCGGGGGAAAAGTGGGGGTGGGGGAAGAAGAAAGGAGGATAAAAAAGGCGCAGAACACCCTAAAGCTGCCGC
>NW_009728453.1:0-546 GCF_000703405.1 Apaloderma vittatum
CAGCCAAGTGGATTCGCCCTTGGGTGGCAAGCGACAAAATCTGGACAGGACAAGGAATTCGATGGACCCGAAGGCAGCACGTCGCTGAGGCCGAGAGTACTGTCTACAGAGAATCCTTGCGTCGTGGTTGGCAACAACACAGCAACAGAGTGTTTATGATATTTTACAGTAGCTTAGACTACGTGAACCAGAGGGTTTACAGCAATGATTACACACTGCTTGTTTAGTTCATGGACATTTTTGCAGGCCCTGGATATGTGCTTATTGTCATATATGTTCCAATAAGTATTGGAGAGTTGTTCGGAGGAATGAGGGCACAGAACGTTTGTTGTGTTTTTGTTGTAATACTGAAGTGTAACTTGAACTAACATTAGATAAGTGGTTTTTAGAATTTTTAGGTTATTGTGTTAGAGTGAGAGACAGAACATTTAACCAAGCTTCGCAACTAATAGAAAAGAAGAGCAAAAGGCTGCTGCTTTCTTAGTTTTTGAATGCTTATAGGAAGAGCAAAAGGCTGCTGCTTTCTTAGTTTTTGAATGCTTATAG
>NW_009728454.1:0-15324 GCF_000703405.1 Apaloderma vittatum
CAATCCCTAGCATACTGTGATACTGTGAAATTAGCAGATGTATATCTGCAGACTTGTGGCAGATTAACAGTACACATCACTAGAGGCTGAATTCAAGCATTACAAGTGCTTTATATGCACAAAAGTCACTGGCAGACACATGCTGGTACACCTGTTTACTTCCTGGGGGAATATGTTCAATACTTGCATTTAGGACCTGAATTCTTACTAAAAGCCAATAAATTGTGTCCTTTTTACTTCTGCGAATGTTTTTTAAATTCCTCCTTTGTGTGAACTATGGGAAGACAGCCATATTCATTATCGCTGTTTTCTCTGATAGACTGAAAAAAATAGCACATGTTGTTTGGTGTGGATTTTGTGCTATGTGAAGAGTAGTAGAACAAGAGAGAGGAGCTGACAAACTGAAAGAAAGCTATGTGGAAGGTTGTATACACATATTAGCCTGTTCATAGTAATGGAGTCCTGAAAATGTATTTTTTGAAAGTCATCCATATCACATATACATGTAGGTGCTATTTGTCACTCAGGTAAAAAAGAATTTATGACTTTATTATTGTTATCCAACTCCTGCCTTTAAAAACGTAAGGTCTCTTACACACTCACATCCCAGGTCTAATCTTGTATTTTATATTAAATTGAAGTACTCGAAACAGAAAAATACTTCAGAATTCAGAGTTCAGTTATCCTGTTTTCTTACATAGCTATGCATTTAATTATCATCTATGCAACCCTACTGATCTTTCATGTCTATAACATCCTTTCAGAGTTTAACCATCCTCTGTAAAGAAGTAATATCCTTTCTTAAAAAATTAACATATTGGTGGTGTTAGGTAAACCTCTGTATGATGCAGACCAACGTGAAAGGACAACTCTTCTATTCAGTTGCCTTTTCTTGCTGCTAGTACTTCTGACAATCTTTAAGCATCTGCAGTGGTATCAAGTTGTGAAACTCAGTAGACAATTTGAAACTGCAGAGAAAAATGCTAAGGGAAAGCGAAACACATGCTTTTGTCAGAGAAAAAAATATTTTATCATAACTGAAAACAATGAATGTGGTTGTGTAATCCATTATTTGGACCAATCAACCTAGATTCAGTATTAATACATAAAATAAGAATGCAATTAAAAGATCTGTAGTCCTTCATATGGGATGGAGTTTCAAAAGGCTTTGTGCATTTTTTATTAAGCTATTGTTACATTTGTCATCTGCATCCTTATTCAGTTTTAGGGTTAATGTTTAGTACTGATCTCAGGGCTTCGCATACTGAAAGGATAGCAGAAACAGATGGGAGATTAAAAACTAAATGACTGGTCTACACAGTGTACAGTGCCTTCTTGAATAGGTTTATTTTTATGGCAGGTAATATTGAAATTGCTTGTAAAATCTAAGATACACTTGAACCTAGAAAGTACTCCAACACCACCAAGCTGTGTGACACATTTGACAGGCTGAAGGGAAGGGATGCCATCCAGAGGGACCTGGTCAGGGATGAGAGGTGGGCCCATGTGAACCTCATGAGGTTCAACATGGCCAAGTGCGACATCATGTACTTGAGTCAGGGCAATCCCAAACATGGATACAGTCTGGTCAACAAGTGGACTGAGAGCAGCCCTTTGGAGAAGGTCTTGGGGATATTGCTGTATGGAAAACTGAACATGAGCCAGCAATGTATGCTCACAGACCAGAAAGCCAGTCGCATCCTGGGCTGTACCAAAAGATGCAGATCGAGAGAGGTGATACTCCCCCTCTACTCTGCTCTTGTGAGACCCCACCTGGAGTACTGTATTCAGTTCTGGGGCCCTCAGAGTAAGAAAGTCATGAACGTGCTTGAGTGGATCCACAGGAGGGCCACAAAGGTGATCAGGGTGCTGGATCATCTCCCCTACGAGGACAGGCTGAGAGAGTCGGGGCTGTTCAGCCTGGAGAAGAGAAGGCTTTGGGGAGAACTTATAGAGGCCTTTCAGTACTTAAAGGGGGCTGCAGTAGCGTTGGGGAGAGACTCTTTATTAGAGATTCTTTATCAGGATCATTTCAGTCTGAAAGAGGGTAGATTTAGATTAGATATTAGGAAAAAGTTCTTCACTGTGAGGGTGATGAGACAATGGAACAGATGGCCCAGAGAAGTTATGGATGCCTCATCCCTGAAGGCATACAAGGTTTGGCTTGATCAGGCTTTGAGAAACGTGGTGTAGTGGAAGATGTCCCTGCCCATGGCAGGGGAGTTGGAGCTAGATGATCTTTAAGGTCCCTTCCAACCCAAGCTATTCCATGTATCTATGATTCTATGAATTCAGGTAGTAGATAAAAAGGAATAGATTTGTATCGTGTAATCCAGAGCAAATACAGATTTAGCTTCCAAGTGAAACCCCTTCAGCTGGTCCATGTGGTTCAACAACCAATAAGCAATGCAGATGTCCTTTGTTTTAGCTGGTTTCTGCTATTCTGTTTGCAAAAGGACTTTACAATTTTAAAAAAAATGTTCTGAATAAAGAATTGAAAATCATCAGCTTCAGTAGAGTTGAACCAAATCCCCATCACCACCATACAAAGTACTTTAAAGAGGCCCATATATTGTTTTTTAAAAAACAATCAATAATATTTTGCATAAATAAAATAGATTTGGAAAACAATGTTATTTTTATTAGCTACTATTTTCAGTTAATCTTTAAAGGCCTTATCTAGGTCATGATAGCTAAAAGGAGAGTTATCTCACTTACAGCCTTCTTGTCCACAGTAAAAACAAAATTATATTACTTTGTGAAATACAGGGTACAATTTACATTCAGACTGAAATTCATGCATATGTCTCCTTCCCATAGTAAATAAAGTATGCAGCAAAAAGGCAGGGAATTGGGGAAGCAGGAGTCTGTTCCCCACCTCGTCTTCCACAGTCACTTTGCCACGTTTGGATGTGAACTAGTAGTTTCCTTCCTTGCATATGTCGACTTTGTGGGCATTTGAAATTCATAAATATATGCCACATTTGCTTATATGCTATGAAAAGCTAGCTCTCTATGTCACAGTTTGTACAGCACTGCCATGTGATATAATGAAAAAATACGTGCTTAAAATGGGTCATTTGAAAAAACAACTATTAAATTGTATTTCCCTTTTAAAAGGAATAGTATTTGTGCTAGTTCAGCCCCCTTCATTGATTTACGGAAGAGGTTGTTATTAACAGGATACATCTGTGAAGGCTTACTGAATGCTTTCTCCATCTTTATTTGTAGACCTTTAACTGAGGTTGCAAAACATTTCTAACTGAATGAGAGATTCAAAATGAAATCTTTAGCTAGTTCTTCTTGAAGATTAGTGGGTTTGTTAAACAGTGATTAACTTTCTTGAGGCAGAACAGGAGGAAGAGGATTGATGTGGTTTTGGACAACATAAGCTGCTCATCTATTATCCCATATTCAAGGAAGTGAATAAAACCAGAAGACAAGATAGATACTTTCTATATTTGATTGCTGCACAGTACCATATAAAAATCTGAATAACTCAGGCTTTCTATACACTGAAAGTATGAGAAACCTGAAAGTTTTAAGGGCCACCCTAGGGTGTTTAAACAGTTGCTTGCCCTGACTACACTAACTGCAAAATGGTGATTTGTATTACATTATTTAAAAATGCTAATTAACATGTATCACAACAAAATGCATTTACACAGTATTACACATGCTTTTTTTTTCACACATCAGCACTGATACCTGAGAGTCAGATGCATCAACTTTCATTAAATAGCAAGTTACTTAAACAGAGAAGTCCAATCTGGCAAGAATGTCCATGTAATTGAAACTAACCATCCAAATCTACAGTTATAAAATAACTGTAATTTTGTAGTGTGAAGGCTACAAGACTTGGCTCTTATGCATGATTTTTCATTTCTTAACAAGTCTGTTCAGGTGGAAATGTATGGTTAGGTTATCAAAGTGCATAGAGACAAGAAGGCAGCATAGAGCTGACCTCTGTTTGTAGTCTTCATCCAGCGCTTCAGATTACTCTTCCTTATGATTGCAGTGTAGAACAGTCTTGATTTTGAAACAGACTCACACATTTTGGAGTTAGAATAACGATCAGTTTAAAAAGAAAACACACAAGGCATTACCAGTCTCCACAACAATAATCTGATATGTAACCCAACAGAGATCTTTGCTTCTTACCTTTGAATTGGTCTTATATTTTGCTGCATTAGTGTAAGTCCCTATATCACTGTTTCACCCCAATGATCCACTTGACTGGAAAGACAGATGGGATAACAAGCCTCATGCATTTCCTTTTCTCCTTTCAGCCCAACTGTTTCACTTACTTTCAGTGGTAGTTGAGAACTGTACATGACCCCATGCTGCATTTATTGTGTCAATAACAACAGCAGAACTGAAAGAGAGTGAAAGGTGGTTTGGTTTGTAGGACTGAGGTGAGAGGAATCAGAAAGAACAATAGGAGTCATATTTTTGTATATATCATTTTGTCCTAAATGTCTATATATTTTTTCTTATTCCTGTTATGAATGCAGCCTGATGGCTGATGAATATAGACAACAAAACTGCAGATGTGGCTTCTGGTGTGACCATTAGATGCAGTCTAAGTGCACCTTCATTTCACACTTCATCCAGCTTCTGACATCTTTGATCAGTGATTCATTATCTTCCATCCAATTGAAAAGATAGATTTGAAAGTAGATCTCTTTTCCATTTAACAGGTTACTGATAAATTGGTCCATTAAAACCTATTCACTTTCCTCAGTATCTATTTAAAAATTAAGGGCTACATTGAGAACACCCATTAAAGTGCCTAAATTCTCCTTATATTACATGCAGGCTACTGAGTATGGAGCCTGAACAAAGCAGTGAATAACAGCAGCCAGGATCCAGGGTCAGACAACCCTGGAGACAAGCAAGAGTAAGAGACTATAAAGTTCTACAGGTCTCTCCACATAGTCTTTCGTTCATGCTCAGATAAAATTAATAAATTTGCCTAGGAGTAGTGCTCACATTGTAGAACTTACTCTGGAACAACATCTTCCCCAGGAGTGACCTCATCACCAGACAACAGGGGTAGCCTCCTTTTTGCTATTCCCTCTTAATTTAATCCATTTTTCTTTACATTCTCCAGAGTGATTCATCCTCAGCTGGAAGGAGCAGGTCCATTAGTACGAAAAATCCACGCATGCCTACTGCATTTTCTTAGGAACTGGGATCAAAAAATCCAGTAATCAGAAATGCCTAAAACTCAGGCTTCGGTTCTCAGGCCAAGAGTTCTAACAACTTCATGCAAAAAGACCTTTTCTTCCTGTATTAGGTGACTCGCCTCAGAAGACTTTTGTGGCAGGAACTGGAAAGTATGGAAGTAAGTGGTAGGCACACCTTGGTCACATATTGAGACATGTCGCTGTGTTCCATGCTTCCAATCAGCTGGTTCAGTATATCAAATTCCTCTAAACAGCCACCAACTTTCTTTACAGCCAGTGGAGGCAGGCAGGTATCTCAGGCCATCTGAGTGTTCCATGGAGTCTCTAACTGCCCAAGAACCTAAGCAAGATCTTGAAGGTCATCCATCCACATTACTTTGGTGTCACTGTTCATAAAAGAGACACCAGCAGTGGGCAGCCTACCATAGTCCCAAATACAGTAAGTATTTCTGAGCAGAAACCTGCCAGGGAAGAGTTGTAAGAAGGAGTTTACCAGACTTGTTTCTGAAATGAGAGAAGGCGCTGAAAGAGCCAGCAGTTCTTACCAGAGTGCTTTATCTTGAAATGGTAAAAGTACTCAAGCAGGTTTGCCCAGCTCTGTGACTCCTGCTTTCTTTTAACAGAATTGGACAATTTTTGGCTTTTCATCATAGTCATTAATCAGCTCACAGTTGACAAGATTCAGCTCCATGTTGTGTAAGAGCAGACTTTCTGAACCAGGAGCATCTCGCTTTTATCCCCACTATGACGATATACTGAATTAGTGAAGCAGCTGCGGCCACATGCATGAAGTTTTAATTGATACTAAACATTAAAAATTATTCCCATTAAAATACTAGTAGAAAAATGCCAGTCTAATTCATTATTCTTTCCCCATATGCAGCATTTTAAATTAATTTCTGCAACTGATGTTTATCTTTGAAAGTGTAAATTAGATATGAAATTGAACTAATTATAAGCCAGATGAAAAAATAACAGGCAGTAAATTAAGGTAGTCTCTCTTAAATCGTAGGATAATATGACAAAAATAAAATCTTTCTTTCCATAAAAATAATTAACAAGGTAGGAAAGAAACAGGAAATAACTCAGGAATATATTACAGAAGTGACTACTGGATTAGCAAGCATTTAAAAATTCCTCTTGCATTAAGCAAGTTATATGCTAATGGACATACTGTAGGAATCATTGACTAGCTAGTCTTTAAAAGAAGGAGTGCAAAGACAAATAGAAGAAAAAGCCCAGGAAGAAGTCAGTGCCAAAGAAATGACTGGGTAATGTCTGGCTATCTGAGCCATAGTCAGTGTTACCAGTGGGATGCAGAAAGTTCTGACAAATGGCAGGAGGTAGCTAGTGGGAAAAAACCAAAAATGTTTGTGGAAGAGTTTTTAATACTGTTATTGTCATTGATATGGTGGTTGTTGTTACAATTAATGTTACTGGTTTTGAATCACACTTCTTAAAGGCAAAAAGCAAAATCAGAACTTTGGGAAGGTTTGATTTGGTTTTAATTGGAGTTTGGCATATAGAAGTAGCAGCAATGGCAAATGAACCCCCACCCTCCCAACTCTTTTTTGTATTCTGTCCTTTCTGTTTCCTAAACAAAAAGGGATATTTATGATCTATTTCAGCATTTCAGCTGCAGAAATACTTTTCTTCTCCAGTGAGTTCCTTTTGGTTTTGGTGAATCTCAAAACACTTTTGCCATATCTGATAAAAACAGGGTTTGAACCTTGTTCAATCATGAACTCTGAAAAACCATCAAAGGATGTGGGCAGAGGAGGATCAGTCTGAAAGCAATCTATATCTTTGCAGTTCACAACACTATTTTCAGAGAAAGAGCAAGCAGCTAACTTATATATTACACATGCGCCTTTCACACAGGAAAGCAACAGTCAGGTGGTAAAACCACTTAGTTCTCACATGCTTCTGCTACTTGGAAATGTATGTAAGCGTATTACTTATCAGCCATAGATTTTCACTGTATCATACTGCAAAACCAAATGTCATTTCCTTGCTCCTGCTAATTCTCACAATGAACTCTGTAAGCCTTTGTTTTGCTGAGTAAAGCCTGAAACTACAGCACCAATGAGTCTGTTACAGTACTTTTCTCGTCCAGTGCCGCTGTCCCCACCCTGCAGATTTATACTCCCTCGAGTTTCATGTCCCACCACCTCCTCTGTTTGGCTCATTGGTTCTTTAGGAATACAGGTGACAGTATGATACGATGTGGTGGTAAGCTATAGTGGGAGAAGACACCAGGAAGACAAAAGATCCGTGTAGCCTCTGTACACATTCCAAAGAAGAAAGGCACAATTCTGTTCCACAAATACTATTGTCTAAACATACCTACAGGAGCACAGATTTGCTGCTTAAAGGAGTAAATGTTGCTTCAACAAATAATAAGTGTTTGTGGTAAGACCTGATATGTTGAAATACTTGCCAGTTCTACCTAGACATCTCTTTTCTCCAAAAATTTTATTAGCCTTGTCTATAAAATACAGAATATAATAATAGCACAGATTTTCCAAGAATCTCTTTTAAGATTGATTGTTAAAATAAATAAGTATTTCTGCTTCATAGTGTATGTAGGTTTACTGACAAGCATTGATTTTTGAACACTATGTTTTGATCATTCTGTGAGAGGCCAATGCTATAGGCATTCCTTCCAAGCATTCCTTCCAACTCAATCCTGCAGAGCTAGATTATAAAATATCAACCAGAGCCACCTTTCCTTTTGCAAAAGTTAACATTGGTATTATAAAGAATAAAATTTCATAGAATAAAAACAAGTAAGAGTTTTCATGTTAGCTATAGTTCTTTAATTAAAATCAAGAACTCCATCTACACCAAAAAAAATTAAAATACACCATAAAATAGCCAACTTTCTCCCAATAAGATGTTAGATGCTGCCTTCCAGAGGCAATATTTCAAGATGTTGACTGCTACTGCAATGTTCTGCAATAAATTTCTCAATTTTAAAAAGGAAGATGGAAGTGAACATGCAAGAGGACATGTATACCATTTTAAAGTAAACTTTCCTGATCATGTCTGAGAAAGCATTCTTGGAACTAGACTGAGAGAATTTCTTTGGAGTCATTAATGGTATGAAACAACTATGAATTAAATCCTTACTTAAAAGTAGTCAGGCCTACCATCTAAATTCTGTAATGCATACTAGACAATATAATTAACTGAAAGAAGCATATGCAGTATCATTACTTAAGCTTTATACTTCTCAGAAGCCTTTTTCTTCTGAAAATCCACAGGCTTTATGTCTACACTTCCTGTAGAAGTGTTAGCAACAAGTGGGAACATTTTTCTTTCATAGCTGAGATGCCAGTCAAAGAAGAGCATCTGACTTTTTCATGTTCTGCATGGTTTCTCCAGGTCTGCCTCACACACTGATACACAGACTCATTCTGCTTCATTTTAAACTTCTCAGTTGAGAGAGGCATACAACTTTCAACTCAGTTGGTTTAAAAATAAGCCATTCTTCTTTTTAATTGCCTGTAATTTAACTCCATTAAGCCATGTTTCAGAAAACTTTAGGCATATATTTAGATCTCACAGATTTAAATGGGACATAGTCTATGGTTCAATATTTCTGAGAAAAAACATCAGTTTATATGATTCCTGAATTCCATCAGGCATTTATTTCCCCTCATTACTACTTGCAATACACTGTCAAGTTGTCAGTGCAGGCACAGGTTGAAATAATCGAGGAAGTCAACAGACTGAAAAAAACCCTTTTACTATTTTCCTTTTGTTTCCCATCTGTAAGTTTTCCAACTGATTCACTACACAGCTATTTGAATACTTGTCTGAAAACAAATGAATGGGCTGCTGCAAGGATAGATTCAAGCAGCAAATGGCAAATTGAAATTACCTTAAGCAGTACTACTACATAGGAGTAGTGCCGGGTTTATACAGGTTTCTGAAGACACAGATGTGTGAAGTGTTGCCTCAGATCATTAGCTGCCATTGAAACCCTCAGCAGGCATATAGTACTCCACATTCCACAACAGAAAAGTTTCCACAAAAACAAGCATGTTATTTGACTGGAGGAAAGATGTACCAGATCACAAGCAAACATTTCCATATGATGCTGAAGTAATTTATTCCCATTAAAAAAATGCATGGATTAAGAGATTTGACAATAGCCACATTTGTAAAACAAATTATGGAACTGTCTAGAAGCCTATGAACCCATGAGCTTGCTTTTATCGTGCTATCATCATTTAATTCCCACAAAGTGGCAATCTGAATTGCTGAAAATGAAACTATAGACTGAAATATGGCAGTAGGGTTCATACAGCAAAACTAGTTTTACCAGAATTTCAGTTAAGCAGATGAATAAAGCTTGAGGCTTAGAGACTTTCAAAAATATTTAGAAAGAAATCAAAATTGCACAAAATATCACATAGATGTGCATTTTCCTCCTCTACCTGAGTAACATTTAAAGTGCAAAAGCACACATTCAGCCTCCAAAATGTCTTTTTAATTTCTCTCAAGTGGATTTCTTTCTGAAACAACAGTGATTCATTTTAAAGACCTAGCTGCCCTTTTCTCATATATGTGCAAAAGCCTTGCACATCAAAGTACAGGAGATCACTATCCAGATGTGACATTAAGACATGAAACTCAGATATAGAGCACAGCAAGTTCTCATCTCTGAGAAAAGAAGAAAACAAAACAATATCCCATCAACTGTAACACAAACTGTAGCTAAGAAGACATACAATTCTTTGACAGAAAAATTCCAAAGTAAGATTTAACTGTACAGACTTCAGTAACTGTACAGTAAGTATAAGCAAAGTGTGTTAAAAACTGAAATGAGCAATGACATTGTCACCCAGAATGCTTAACGTGGGGAACAGTTTGCTGAGGTACATATTTTCATCTTCCTTGTGCTGAGAAAATGTCTGTATGTCGTGTCCCCATTTCGTTATAAGTGAACTTAGCGAAGACTAACATGCTTATTATCTGGATTTCGGAATGCAATAAATACAATCGGTGGTTAATATATTCAAAACCAGTAACTAGACATTGTCATGCAGGTTATTTTTCACTTTAGTTACTGTTTTAAAACTGTTTAGGAACAATTTCCCTCTTCTCATTGGGGAAAAGATGCAAGATGGCAAGTAACACTTCCAACAAGACAGAACAGTCAAGGGACTTGAAAGCTATTGTCATGTGTTGCAGCTTTAATGCTAAGATGTTTGGGTCCACATGCGTAAGTCTTACCACAGACGAAAGCTTAGACTTGTTGCCTGATCTAGTTGAGAGACATCCCTGCCCATGACAGGGAGGTTGGATTAAATGATCTCTAAGGTCCCTTCCAGCCTAGGCCATTCTATGATTCTGTGATTCTATGAAAACAGCAGCAACCTGAGCACGGAGCTCAGTGCGCATCTGGGAGTTCTGCACCTTGAGCTGGACTCTGGGATCCTGAAAGTGCACTGCCATGACTGCACAGCAGAGATTGTTTATGGCCAGCAGCACTAAAGCCTTTGCCTGTGACACACTGCCTTCAGAAGCTAGTTGTATGGACACGGCGCTGCACTGACTCACACCTGGAATTAGTTCTAAACTTTCTCGTGTGATCACACGCACGCTTTTGGCTTCCTCTCTTACGCAGCCTACCTCCTTGTGAGAACAAATCTACTAACGTCTGCAAGATACTCTGAAAATCTGGTCTTCAGGCATGTAAAAATCCAGTTGAATAGAGAGACTAGAGAGACAGAGGGAGTAACTCTATGTAGTATGATCATACCAGTCTGGAATAGCATGAGGAGAGGAAGAAGTCTAAAAATATCTTTAAACAGTCCATGGGGTATATTAGATTTAATGTAATTTTTTTTACATCTGTTCAAAAAGTTGCAGAGGGTGCAAAAGGTTTCTGTTAAGGCAAAGAATCTTGCTAAAAATTGAATGTTTGTTCTTTTTTAATTTCAAATTAGTTTTTCTCCTTATGCCTATTTATCTTTCATTCTGTTTTTTCTTCTGTCCCTCTAATGACTTGATTTATAATCTGTCCTGTTTTCATCTATTTAAATGTCTTTGTGTTTTTCTTTAAATGCAATCCTGCAATGTGTGATCACATCTTTACAATCTATTATCTTTATTATCTTTATTTTCCTTCACATCCTCTTTACAAAACAACAGCAGCTGCAAAACCAAAAAAATAATCTCAGATGCAGAGGCTTAGAGAGATTAGAATAAATCTAGACCTACACGGAAAAACTTGACCAAATAGAATGTATATAGGCATTTATAAAAGCAGGACTGGACCCAAGCATCTTTATACCTTTAATTATAATGCTGGATTCAGTTATGTTTCAATGCTTTTTAATCTATTAAAGAACAACATTTCTCAAGTCAATATCTATTACTCCAGGCTTTTTAATTCTTTCAGAACTGTTTATTAAGGAATATTTCTATCTGTTAGGTAATAAACTAACTTAGAACATTCTCTCCTTTTGTGCGTTCTGTGCAGTTTAGGCCAATGCTACAGTTGCACCATTCCTAAATACAAAATGGTTAATATTAAATATCTCATAAACTTTATTCTAAGAAAAATAATGAATTTTTTAACACTAGCTCAAAAATTCCCCATAACAAACACCAGTATTACAGTATTTCAGCAGATTATCGTTTTATTTTTGAGTTACCAATTATCTCATCATATGGTGATGCTTAGGCAAGGTTATCTGGAAGCCAGCATTAATATTTCAGTACTGGGAAAGAGCTGCGCCAACACATTCTAAGGCAGCCTTGCAAATGAGGACTGCAAGCCATACAGATATATCTGAGTTCACTGTATGTAGTTAGTGGGTACTAACAGGAATGAAGGAGGAATGTGTGCCTTTCATCCACTTAAGTAAGAGACCAACATTTGTAAAGTCCCAGGCCAAAGTCCATAGTCTCAGAGCTTCGTGGCTATCAGATTAAAACTGGTTTGGCAAATCCTGCTTATGCTATGATCACATCCCTGACTGCAGTGGCAACATAGTTTTAAACAAAACATAGTGCATGTGTGAAGTCCAAACTAGCCACTTTTCTGTTACACAAGATTGCTTCTAGCAGTTCTCAAACTGCACTATGTGTTATGTTGTTAGAGGATGGACTGTTAACAGACAGCAGTCAAGTTCATTAAAAAAAAAAGGTTTCAGTCTATGTAATTGTCATAGTAAACTAAAGCATGAGCTGTTTTGTAGGAAAGATAGCTCCCCACATGTAATCAGTCATATAAGGTGTGAAGTTGTCTTGCAGAGGAAGAAGACTGAGGAGACAGTGTTCTTAGATTCATTCCCTTCACCCAGTCTCTTCTGTTAGTTGAGACTAACAGGAAACATGAACTGTTACTTAAAGCGGGGGAGAAATGGTTCTGCTTAAGGGATTTTTCTGTTAAGGCTTTCTTCATGAAAACAATGTTATTCATGATACTTCCATGGCCACTGTGTCTATTTCTACTTCCTGCCAGTACAGAAACTCCTGTAATGCAAAGAGATTGCTTCAGTGTTACTAATACTTTGGAAATTTGTAGCTGAGAATAAATGTTAGGCTCTCCTGTAAAATGGAAATGTTAGCAGAACAGACTGTAGTCCATCACAACTGTAAATGGGAATGGAATTTCTAGGCTACTTCTCAAGCAAAGAGCATGGATCAGCAGATGTAACAGTTCATTTGTCTGTGAGTTGGATGTATCAATTATGCCCAGCTAAAAAAAATTACACTTGAGGAAATATATATCCTCTAGCTACTAATCCTGAGGAAAAAAGAATATAATCTGTCTTTTAGCTTTAAAATTGCTTGACTTTTACTTTTTAATATATTGATATCCTGTCCTAATACATATAGTAACTTTAGTATATATAGTAACTTTGTATATATATATATAGTGTGTTTGTGTGTGTGTGTGTGTATATATAGTATATATAGTAACTTTGTGTATGTTCTATTATCTCTATATTAGACTCAGAAAGCATGATGAATCTATTTTAATACACTAATTAGAAGGGTCAATTTTATAATATTTTCAGAGTGTCTCACAATACCTTTATAAATATGACAGTCATTGGGATTTTAGTTACTCTTGCAAGTGCAGAGACAAAGCATTTTGTACAGCATAAAAATTCCTTTCTGTCAGGCTTTGCTGTGGTATCAATCTCAATCAGAACCTACATTCTAGACAAGCAGAAATCTCATCCCATTTAAAAGGGTTACACAATCAGAATTGGTTTTTTACCAGCTTAGTCTCAAGAGATCTCACAATAACTAGGCCTCGCCTAGAATTGACTTAATTTATCAGCTTTGCTTTCAGTAGTTTTTCACCTTGAAACATAGATGGCATAAATAATTGGAGTCCTGTCACAAGAGGTCATTTGGTGGTGTAGCAGTTGTTTTCACTGACAGATCTGGTGGCTCGTATTTGCACCTGTATTTGCTGGCTCTGGAAGAGTGACGACAACAGCAACTAATTAAAAACCAAGGAATTTAGTCCTGGCTTTAGGGAGCTGTCTGTGAAGAGATTAAGCCTGGTTGCTACAAACCATTTTTGACACAGTTTTTCCAGTCATGTTTTAGCAATGGCCAACTATGGCTTAACCCTGTTGATGTGGCAGGATATGTTTCTAGCATATCTGACCTTCTGAAGAAGAATCACCTGTTTTGAATAACCTAGATACAGAACAGATTCAGTTTTTCTGTTTTCTCCCTTACATTTTCTTCCATTGCAAAAACAGCTGTCACCGTGACCAGGAATAGCACATGATTATCAGATTAAGAAAGTGTTGCTGATTTCCATTCACTTCTGTTATAGATCAACCTATTTGAGTCCTACTGGCTTCTGTGGAAATTACTTCCTGTAGTTGAAAAAAGGGCATATGAAATGAGTGATGTGCTTACTGAGCAGGAAAGGGACAAGTATAGTCTCCACATAATTTTCCTATTCTGTTATCTGTGCGTAGCCTTCCCTTTGAAGAAAAGCTTTTCAAAATAAAAGGAACAACATTCATGAAGTATAGGTATTACGATGAAATGCAGTTGTCATCTGCAGCTCTACAGTGCTTTGCCTCTGCAAACCCACCACAGTGTTTCTTCCCACTTTGTGAGCCAAATTCATACACAGGACCACCAGCTGAAATTCTTTTGAAAAGTAGTGGAGTTTCAACTGCTTTTTTCTAGGGTCGAATATGCCTTGGCACTCACTTTGTGGATGGGTGGGAGTATTACTGCTTGATGTCATGCACAGTAACAGTGAGCAAACACCGTGTTAGCATGTATCTGACTGTAAAATATGCGTATGTACGGTAATTTTGCAAAATTCAATTTGTTAGACTTTGTACATATGGTATGCATATGTGTAGAATATGTTGTCTGTGTATATATATATATATATGTAGGAAAACGCATGAAGGCAAGCAGGGGAGCAGATAGGAGACGAAGGCTTGTGAGAAAAGACATTTGGGGCCATTTGCTGATGAGGATAAGTATCTTATCAGCTGAGTCAGTTGAGAGGTGCTAACCAGACTGACACACTACACACTGTGAGCGTTTAAATACACAAATGCTGCCGCACTTCAGAGTAAATCCAGTTAAGACTTGACATCAACGCACCAGCCTGACCGTTGTACCCCTCTGCCACAGTTTTCCCACCAGCTCAGTCTTGGAATGGATCCAATTTCATAAAATCTCAAATCTTTGTCCTTCTGTGTCTCCTAAGACCCAGCATCTGCAGTTTGCTGTCACACCCCATCTGTGTATTGGTGGCTGGCTTCGACCTCCCCGCGCATACTTTAAACGCCTTGTTCTTGCCAGGAGGCTTTTTGAAGAGGAACATTCGGTGTCAGATGTATGCAGCTGAAAGGCTCCGGAAGGGATGCAAACGTTTATCAAAACTCCGTGCCCATGGCACACAAAGGAACCACGATGTGCCGTATCCCTTGTGCCCCGGCACCACTGCTCCCTGGTGTTACTACCACGGGAAGCAGACATGAAAGTGAAAAGCCTTGACCCCTCCCTCAGGGTTAACATTTCAGATTTGCCACTTCAGGTGTAAACTGCACTGCTAAAACCTTATATGTCTTCAGGAAAACAACTTTTACCCTGGCTCCCCGGGGTGCCGGGTGGCGGG
>NW_009728455.1:0-213 GCF_000703405.1 Apaloderma vittatum
GTGTTTCTTCTCACATGTGCTCCAGGGCTGAAAATCAGGAAGAAAAATTGCACCCAAGTTCCTCAGCTCCCTCCGGAGCCTCTAACGGGGTAAATTAATGAGCTGGAATGTCACGGTGGAGACGGGCATGGGGGGACCTGACGGTGCCGGCGGCTGCAGGGTGACGAGTTGTGGTCGCTTTCGAGGGACCCCCATTCCATCAGTGCTGCCGAC
>NW_009728455.1:575-854 GCF_000703405.1 Apaloderma vittatum
GATTTGTTTGTTTTCTTCATGCTTGGTTTCCAGTTCTTTCATCCTTTTAAATTCGTTTCCGTCCTTTTTGAGATGCGCCCTGAAATTCTACTTGAAAAACACGACCCGTAAGGCAGAGCGAGCGGCTTCACTCTGCCTGCACAAGGCAAAAGCTTCCAGGTTTTCTGAAATGCAAAGTTTTTTTTACAGAAAGGGCAAATTAAGCTGTTGGGACTGTTTTTATTCCACTCTCATCTACTTTCAGTTTTCAGGCGTTTTTTTTTTGTTGGTCGTTGTTTT
>NW_009728455.1:967-1862 GCF_000703405.1 Apaloderma vittatum
TTCGCGCGGTGGAGCAGAGTTCCCTGCCGGCAGCCTGCCTCGTTCTGCAGAGATGGTCCCGGCAGCTGGAGGGGTCCCTGGAGCCTGCATCCCCCCCAGGGGACATGCATCCCCCCAGGGACGAGAGGGACCCCGTCCCCTGCAGCCAGGGTGCTAGCCCCAGGCTCCCCTCACCCCGTGGGGTGTCACATCGGTGTCACCACTGCCAGGACTTGACTGGCAGCAGCCGGGCAAGGTTCACCTCTGAAAGGGTTGCTAATAAATAACCAGCTCCAGCCTCCGCGCGGGCTCCTGAGAAAATTAAAACAAACTTGGTGGTGCTCGGTGAACTGATCCCCCTGTCTCGCTCAGCCCAGCTCCTCTCCCTGCTGCCTTCACCAGCTCCTCTGCTTTTCGTGGTGTGTCCTTCTTCCAGGCAACAAAACAAAGCAACTCCTTCAAGAACTCCTCCCAAATCAAATGAACCCGTCTGCATCCAGGTGCTTCCACCCCTTTCAGCCTTACCTCCCCTTGCACCCACTGGGTTCTGCCCAAGCTGCCTCCTTTTCGGGTTCGCCTCCCCCGGACCTGGAGGGCTGTGCTTTTCCTCCAGGATTAAAAGTGTTTTCCCTGACACCTTTATTTCAGGGCACACAGGCAAAGCTGATCTGAAGAGCCCAGATGAGGTTCTCAGGAAGATTACACTGTGCTGAGAATTTCCATCCTCTCCACCTCCTGAAGGAAAGATGAGAGGAGTAAAGAGGAGGTAAGGTCATTTCAGCTCCCCCTGAACGGAAGACCAACGGAGAAGATCAGTGTTTTTAACATCTCTTTTTTCTGGCAAAGTCCCGGACTCAGTCCTTTTAACGTGCAGGGGGATAAACCTGCAAAAGACAGTTTCTGAGCGTCTGTGCTT
>NW_009728456.1:0-279 GCF_000703405.1 Apaloderma vittatum
ATACAGTGATTTTTAGGAAATTGTACTCTCTTTTTTTTCTTTTTTTTTTTTCTTTTTTTTTGACACTTTTGACATTTGTACAGTACAGTGTAACTCTTCCAGAAGTAAACTTCACAAAAAATAGCGGGGAGGGGAAGGGAAGAAGATAGGACCAGGGTATGGGTCCCCAAAACAACCCCAAAACTGTAAAATAAAGACAACAGCGCTCCAAGAAAAATAAATAGAGGGCAGCAAGACCTCCGGGTCAAGTCGCTACAGGAATATCCACTGATTCACAGT
>NW_009728457.1:0-1659 GCF_000703405.1 Apaloderma vittatum
TTCTGGCCGTTCTGTTTTGCAGGAGGTTTTCGGTGCAGAGATGTGCGAGGTGTCACCTGGGGATTTCTGCCTCCGAGATGGTCATGAGGGCCAGGGATTTGGTATATCACTTAAACTGCTTCACTTGCACCACTTGCAACAAGATGCTGACCACCGGCGATCACTTTGGCATGAAGGACAATCTGGTGTACTGCCGCCTCCATTTCGAGACTCTCATCCAGGGGGAGTACCAGGTGCATTTCAACCACTCGGATGTAGCCGCTGGGAAGGGCCCGGCATTGGGAGCGGGCTCTGCCAGCACTTTGGGACTGCCTTATTACAACGGCGTGGGGACTGTCCAGAAGGGGAGACCCAGGAAAAGGAAGAGCCCGGGGCCTGGGGCAGATCTGGCAGCCTACAACGCAGGTAAGAGACCCCCATCTTCCCCCAGAACAATTCAAATGGTTTGTTTCTGTTGCCTTCCAAAGGGGGATTTCCGTTTATTTTAGCTTAAACCGTTAATAATAGTTTAGCTGCAGCATAATTATTGAGATCAAGTGCTGTCAAACTGCAATTACAGAAGCTAATATGTTAGCATTTTTCACTTCAGCTGGAAATAAAATGTTTTGAAGCAAGGTCATCTGGTTAAGGAGGGGGAGAAGGGGGAGTGTAGCCTGAAATAAAATCTGGAAACCAGAGATTGTAAGTTAGCACTTCAGAGAGCTGTGAATTTTCTTTAGTAGCTATACTCAAAAGACTGATGGTCGGAGAATCATTCTGCCCTTGTCCTGAGCTCTTGCACCTCAGAGTTTTGGAAGGCAAGGGAGAGGGAAGAAGTAAAAAAGTGGCGGTTTCCCCAGACCGGCAGCGGGGGGCGAGGGAGGGGGTGCCCGGGCGGGGGCTGGCAGGCAGCAGGTGGCTGCTCGTACCATGACAAGTTCGGCTGGAGTTTTAGCCAGACGCGACTCAGAGAAGAGCCGGGAAACTCACAGCATCCCCTTTCTGAACCTTCGCTGCCCGAGATCAGCAGCGACAAGAAACGAGCAGACCTGGCAGCAGCCACAAGCCGCGGTTCTGCAGAAACTCTCTCTCGGGCTCTCTGCATCGAACTGCAAACTTTCCGATGTGTTTCCTCGTTTAACCTCCCCACCAGCACAGCACCGTAATTTTGCAGGCAAAGGAATTCGAGCAGTCTCCCGCTCCCCCCTCCCGCCATCCCTGCTTCCCCCCCTTCCCCTTGCTCTTCTTCATCCGTGTAACTGCGATCACTGGGTCTTCCAGCGCTGCTCGTTGTGTGCAACAGGAAAAAGTGTTTGGGCAAAAGAAAACTCTTGGACCTCGATTTTATTAGAAGAATTCAAGGCGGAGGTGGGGTTTGCTCCAGCCCCGAGTTTCCCTAAGCTGTGCGCTCAGTCGTCCCGTTAGACCCTGGAGACGAAACTCGTTTGCCTCTTGCCTTGTGCTGCTCCACTACTGTCTGCCCTTCTCCGCTGCTGCGACCATGTTGTCTTTTATTTTATTGTGTTTGTTTTTTGTCAACTTCGAAGTTCAGACATGTCCCATAGGGCGTAGATTTGCCTTTAACTTTTTTTTTTTTTTTTTCCTCCTGGTCTCCTGCTGCTAGAAAACATCCTTGTTTCTTATTCCCTTCCTGTTACTGAGATGGGGGTTGGGAGAGGG
>NW_009728457.1:1709-3288 GCF_000703405.1 Apaloderma vittatum
GGGGCTTCGGGTGCGGGGGAGGCGACCGCGCCGGGAGGGTGAGGCTGCGGTTGTTTTGCGCCTGAAGACAGAGTAACGATAGCGACGGGCCAGAGCGGTTTGCACTGAAAATGGCAGGGGGGGAAGGCGCATCTCTGACTGGCAAACGCACCTCGGGAACAGAATTGCCGGCTATTATTGGTTTAACTAATTGCTGAATAATTTGGAAATAGTGCAAAAAGCGGTGGTAGTCCCAGCGGTGAAGGTTGATGAAAGGTGTACGGAGCGTTCTCGCGAGTAACAGTCAAGCTTTAAAACATACATAAAATATGAATCTTGCTCGTTTAAAAACGTCTCCTTTTCGGAGGGATTTTAATCGTCCTTCCACTGTCTCCCTGTGCAGGGCAGATGTTCAGATTCAAAGGACCTGTAAACTGAACCAGCGGAATCTGTCCCGAGAAAGTCTTGCTGCTCCCTGACTTCCTAAATAAACCGTTTTTAACTATACTTTAAAAAATTCGTTTTCAAAATAATTGCCCTCCGATTTTTCGGTCCTCTAATTTTTGTTTAGAGTCTGCAACTGAAGCTTAAGAGATCTTCCTTGAGGAATCTTTGGCTTCTTTGCTTAAACGATTTATCTGCTTAACTGCTTACTAACCCAATAATTGACTATTTTATACGATAATAAGCGCCATTGATCTTGGAAATCAGACTAGGCTGCCCGTTGGTGTAAAATTTCACAAAGTAGCAGATTATTGCAAACCCTGCGATTTTGTGCCTTTCAAAGGAAGTCGTGTAAAAGTGTAATAGTTTTTCTTTTTGTTTTTATTGTAATTTTCTTCTCAGAAATGCACAATATTGCCCTGTGAGGGAGTCTGTTGCTGGTAATTTGTGTAGAATACTCTGTGTAAATAAATGTTCACCCAGAGGTGGTGGGAAAAAGGGGATCCATAAACTTAGACAGAGCTGAGACTGGAATTTTTTTCATAAATTGAAGCAAATATTCATGTACAACACGAATTGGACTTTTTTTTTTCTTTTTTCCCTGCCTAAACCAGGCTCTGTTTGCATGGGGATGATGGGTTTTAGATGTGGATAGAGCCTGACAAGTGGAAAATAGCTTAGAAGGATGCTGAAACTTCAAAAAGATTTCTTTTTCTTTCTTTCTTTTCTATTTTTTTAAAGTGTGTTCCTGTGATCATAATTTCTTCTTTCACTTGTTGGAATGGAGTTTGATGGGGGTTTTTTTTAGGTCAGTAAATCAATGGCTGAAAGCTTGCTGAACACAGAAGCACCTGTAAAGAATTCTGAATACTCCCTTTGTGACTTAGACCCCAAACCTCCCACAGCCTGCTATATTTTATTCATTTGTATCTAGTCTGTCTTTAATATGAAGACACTAAAATACCTTCGAAATGCCAGATGCATTGCTCGGGTCACGGCGAGTTGATAAAATACCAATAATCTGTGCAAGCAGCAAAGATACTAAGAATTATTTCCTTCTTTTACTAGCAGGAAGACACCTAGTAAGGAGGTGACTGACTGTCTGGGCTACAGCCACGGCCTCGGCGGGTGGGGGCGGCAGGCAGGGGGCAGCTTC
>NW_009728458.1:0-356 GCF_000703405.1 Apaloderma vittatum
TAGTCTAAACCTACACTCTTCCAGCTTCCACCTAGTGCCCCCACTCCCGGTACAAACTGGACAACCCTGCTTCTCTCGCTCTGCAGACTGGCATCCATCCCAGTACAAGCTTGAGCACCTGAGCACATACCAATATAGACTGGGATGTTCCCTAATACAAACTGGCCATCCTTGGACCTCTTCCCCTACAGACTTATATGCCTTCCAGTACAAACTAGACACCCCTAGATCTATACCAGTATCAACTGGGAGCAAATTGGACCACTGTGGATATCTCCCAGTACAGGCTGGGATCCCTACCAGTACAAACTGCATCTCCCTGGACCCTTCCCAGGAGACATTGCAATCCCTCCCAG
>NW_009728459.1:0-754 GCF_000703405.1 Apaloderma vittatum
CTACTACCTCCTCTCATTCCTCCCCTCACTATCGCTCTTCCTCACCCCCGTCCCCGGTTGGAAACTCCTGATGCCCCTGTCATTACCGCAAGCAATGGTTTTTCTTTTCTCATTTCAGTTTTTTTGTCTCGATTATTGTAAACTTTCCAGGCTACTTCCAATAGTCTGTCCAAATTTCGAATTTCCGCTCCCTCCAATTTCTGAAGCTTCTTTCTAATATCTCCTAAGAATATTAATGCCAATTGTGCCTTAGTTTCTTCAGCTTCTGGTTGCAAATCTGTATACTTACGAATTGCTTCTTTTAATCTCTCTAAAAATGCAGTTGGGGATTCTTTCTTTTCCTGTCTAATATTATATAATTTGGACCAATTTATGGTTTTGGGCATAGCATTTTGAACACCATACAGAATCCACTGTTGATATCTTTTTAATCTTTCCATATGCTCGTCTCGGTTTGGATCCCACTGCGGATCTCCAGTAGGAAAATTCTGATCTATGGCACCCATAACAGTTCCAGCACGGACATCCTCTTCCGCACGCGTTCTGGCAGTCCTTAAGACCATTTCTTTTTCAGTGGAATCCATAAGGGTGTCCAAAATCACCTGTATGTCATCCCAGTCTGGATTCTGTGTTTTAATTATCATCCCCGTTACTCTCCCCACTTTGCCAGGATCCTCTCTATAGGGACCAGTCGTCTCTTTCCAGATTATAAGGTCCGAGGGCGAAAAGGGTATTTTTACATATACCGGTCCCC
>NW_009728460.1:0-529 GCF_000703405.1 Apaloderma vittatum
GGGACACGATGGAGACGTGGTGACAGGATGTTTGGGACACAGTGAAGGGGTGATGGGATGGTGGGGACGCTGTGACAGGATGGTGGGGACACAGTGATGGGACGATGGGGACACAGCAGGGACATGGTGACAGGGTGGTGGGGACATGGTGAAGGGATGGTGGGGACACAGCAGAGACGTGGTGACAGGATGGCGGGGACACAGTGAAGGGGTGACGGGATGGTGGGGACACAGTGAAGGGATGATGGGAGCAGTGGAGGTGTGATGGGGATGTGACAAGGACACAGGATGGTGGGGACGTGGTGAGGCTGGGGTGTGGATGGTGGGGACACCCTGAAGGGGTGGTGAGGACACAGTGATAGGATGGTGGGGACACGGCAGGGACATGGTGACAGGATGGTGGGGACACGGTGAAGGGGTGGTGTGGACACAGCGGGGACACAGTGGGGATGTGACAAGGACATGGGATGGTGGGGACATGGTGGGGACATCCTGAGGATGGTGAGGACAGGGCGGGGTATGGTGGGGA